>NC_041026.1:6029312-6224312 GCF_900634625.1 Parambassis ranga | reverse complement strand
GGTGGAGCCTCAAACTTGATGCTAGCATGTATATATAACCTGTGTTTGTTTGTTTAGATCGAAATGAAGAAGACCGAGGCAGATTTTGAACAGATCATCCAGGAGAGACTGAAGAAAATGGAGGAGATTAAAAGCTGCATGAAGCTCAGTACAGTAAGTCACGCCTAAGGCTTGGCACATATAGACAAAGACGTGCAGAAAGGTGGACGTGCAGCCTTAGGCTTTCCACATATGCATAAGGAAGTGTGGGAATGAAGAGTATTCCTGCCTTAGTCTGCACAAAGTGCAACAAGGTTTGTACTCCTGCCTTAGGTTTGCCAACTATGCAAAGAATTGCAAGGATCTGCCCACCTTAGGCTTTCCACATATGTATAATAAAATGCACTCTCTGCCGTAGGCTTCCCATGCATGCATGTAGCAGATCAGGAAGACATGCTGTCTCCTCCTTAGGCTTTCCATGCATGCATGTAGCAGTACAGGGAGACAGGCTGTCTCTTCCTTTCCAGTCCAGCCTGATTATCATCATATTCTGCACTTTATCATCTAGGAGAGTGCAGAGAAGGAGCTGATGGAGAGCGACCGTCTCTTCACGTCTCTGAGTCGCTCCATGGAGGACAGAAAAACTGAAGTCAACACCGAGATCAAGGAGAAGCAGAAAGCGGCAGAGGAGAGGGCGGAGGAGCTCATCGGTGAGCTGCAGCGTGAAATCACTGAGCTACAAAGAAGGAACGCTGAGCTGGAGAAGCTGAGGAGCGCGGAGGACCACCTTCACCTTCTCCAGGTTAGCAGCAGCCTCATCTGTGGTGGATTTTCTCTCACGTACACAAGATGAAGATCCATTTTTTTGTCTTCTCTGGTAGAGTTTGCCCTCTCTTGCATCACCTCCACCCACCAAAGAGTGGACGGAGATCAGTGTCCACCCCGAGCTCTGTGTAGTGACAGTGAGGAGAGCGCTGTTCAAACTGAACCAGACCCTGAGGAATGAACTGGAGATCCAGAAGGAAGCAGGTAGGACTCAACAGAACACCACATATCACATCAGAAACAGGAATGAACTGGTTTTTATTCTTCTGACAGAGATGAAGAGGATGCAGAAGTATGCAGGTATGAACACACTCCAAGCAGACTGTGGTACTTCCAGGTGGTCGTAGTACAGAAGTGGCTAACACCCAGTTCTTCACTGTTTTTAGTTAACGTGGTTTTAGATCCAGATACCGCCCATCCCAACATTGTCCTGTCAGTGGATTTGAAGCAGGCGGGCCGTGGCGAGCTGCTGCACATCGTTCCTGACAACCCCCAACGCTTCGATCCCGTCATCTGCGTTCTGGGCAAGAAGGGTTTCCTGTCTGGGAGGTTCTACTTCCAGGTGGGTTACTGCTACTACTGATTACATGCACAAACATTCTGTTCTCATCGATATGTTTGATTATCAATCAGGTCACCGTGGGGCAAAAGACCTTCTGGGACCTGGGCGTGGTCAAAGAGTCTGTCAACAGGAAGGGTATGATCACCTCCAAGCCAGAGAACGGCTTCTGGACGGTGCGTTTGAGGAACGGCAGAGAGTATCGAGCCCTGGACTCCCCGTCTGTCCTCCTGTCTCTGACAGAGAAGCCGCACACTGTGGGCGTGTTCACGGATTATGAGGAAGGCACCGTGTCCTTCTTTAATGTAGAGGCCAGATCGCACATATACACCTTCAGCAGGTGTCTATTCTCTGGGAGGATCTTCCCCTTCTTCAGCCCGGGGGTGTGTGATGAAGGGAAGAACACGGCACCTCTGGTTATCACAGATGTCAATCACGATAGTTAAGACTGAGCTGTAGGTGCACAGATATAGATCTCATCCGATGATGATGAATAATTTAGAATAGAATATACTTTATTAACCCCTTCATGAGGTCCCTCAAGAAATTTATTTTGCCGAGCTCATTACAATTTTGACTTTCAAGATATTTCAAGAGGCTTTTAGTCTTTTAATTTTAGTACAATGGATGGATTAATTTATTCACAGATTTCCAGAAGTTTTTGTTTGTTTTTGTAAAGGTTGTGAAATTAAAAATAAATTAAATTTTGTAATTTCATATTTGTAACTTCTGTTTATGTGTACTTTTTGTTTAAAATACTAATATTTAATACTTATCTTATTGTAATTTGACTCGAAAGCGCTGTGGTTAATGGGAATAGGTGCAGTTGCAGTCTGCGGCCAGCAGAGGCAGCCGAACCTCCACTCTCTTCCTCCTCAGAGAGCTTGTGCGCATGCTCGTCCGTCAGGAAGGAAGGAAGGAAGGAGTAGCCTCTCTCCAAGATGGCGACGACCATGGACAACAGCAATGCCGCACAGGCGACAAAGAAAAAGCACCTCGGCATTCCCGAAGCGATCTTTCTGGTGCGTAAAATCCCGAAATATGTCACCGTGTCGCGGGTCTACAGCTGAGTCACTCCGGTGAAACCGTTTGTTTTGTTTTGTAGCCGGCGTGCGGGCGCGTCACGTTGGCTAACAGCTAGTCAGCTAAGCTAGCGGGAGAGCTAACAGAGTTAATCCTGCTGTGTGTGCAGGTTGGGCGGCTGCTCGTTTCCATCTATGGACATCACATCACCGTCCGTCCGCCTCGGTTCCTCTTTAGGCTTTAAGATATTTTAGTTAGCCACATATTAGCTAGGCTAACTCAGAACTGCTTTGCTAATGACATTGATCACAACGTGAACTCTCTTCCATTCATTTTCATGTTAACCGGTTAATGTGGAGGCGATGACTGACTGTTGACACTTGACAGCAACACGAGGATTAAAAAAAATAACTCATCAGTCATTTAAATAACATTATTATGGCTGTAGCTAACGTGTTTTCTTCACATTAGCTTGCTCACTTCAAAGACATCGTAGACTTATGATGAACATCAAAACGATTGTTTTAAATGATCAATATAATAACATCATAGTTGATCAGCAAACACATTGCAGTTTACTAATCCGTTGTTTTAGTAAGTTTTAAAGCAATTACAAGGGATTTTATTTGTCAAATACTGTGTATTATCAATAAAAAATGATGAAACATACACCTGATATTAAGGATTCCATGAGATGATCACTTTTAAATTATGTCTTTATGTTGTTTTTATTGGTTACAGGAGGATGTGGAGTCTTATATGAAGCAGCCCGGCAACGAGACGGCAGACACGGTGCTGAGGAGGCTGGACGAGCAGTACCAGAAATATAAATACATGGAGGTCAACCTGTCTCAGAAGAAGCTCAGGTAACAGGTTCTGTTTTTTTATTTACCAGGTCAGTTTACATTTGGAACAGCTGCCAGAAGAAGAGCGTTCATTCTCAGGATTAGCTCTGATTTTAGCAGCATTGATTAAAATCGGTTTCTTTTTCTTTGTAGGTTGCAAAACCAGGTCCCACAAATCACACAGACGCTAGAAATCCTACAACACATGCAGAAGAAGAAGGTGAGCTTTGAGCAATTAACTCAAAATATATCAAAACCGACATTTGGACCCTCTAACAGACAACATTTTGCTTGTGACGATTAATCCGGTTATTACTTCTCTGTGCTTTGTGGAGCTTGTTACATATCCAGAGAACAGAGAAATAGTAGTAGTAATAGTTTGAAGCAGAGATATTTTGGGGAACAAGCAAAACCGAGAAATCCCAAATAGAAGCAACATCTTGCTCCTCCTCCGCTAAACATGTTCACCTAATCTGCTGCTTCTGCCGTTCAGCAGCGTAACGTCAAAACCCGTGTGTGCGCAGTGGGAGATCTGTATGAGGACTACACACACGTTTTTCCTGAGTTATGAAAAGTGCGGATTTCGTCATGATGACGCATTTTTCTGTGCGACGTTCTTTCACCATCACCTCTGGTGTTCAGTTAAATGATGCGGAGCAGCATGTTCTCAACAGAGGTTCAACGTCTGTCATAAGCCGGAGCACGAAGAAAGTGCAACAAGGTCGCAACGCCGGCTACAGCTGTAGTATATAGTACGCGACATGCATTAGGTGTGAAGCATGGCACGTTGGTTGTTGCCATAGTAACGGGGAAAAAAACCATGTAAACAATAGTCATCAATTAATCGTTATCGGCTAAATGCCACTTTTAATCATGATTAATTTCTTTGCCAATATCGCCCAACCCTAGTGTTGGGTCTACAGTGACACTTTATGCTAGCTCACTTACACCCTGTTCACACTGGAGAAAGTCGATCCATTTTTTTTCGGCCCGTGTCGCTCGTTCTTTCGTTTTTTTTGTTCAAAAACAAGTTTATTCCTTTGTAGCCCTGTGGAAAATAAACTCGGGGCAAAGCTGTCGTAGTTCAACGGTTGTTTACATACGGCTTTTGTACGCGACCCAGACACTGTCCCCGTGAACTGGAAGTATCGCGTCACTAGCTGCATTCAGGCCTGAACCAGATGTAAGGCTAGATCCACATCCGAGAGGTGGACTGAAATCTATATATCCAGATATATCCAGATATGGCCTGAATCCCGCTCTAGCCGGATTGATTTCCCCAGTGTGAAAGGGGTCTAACAGTAAAACCAGTGGACCCTGCAGAGTGGAGTTCCTGGCTGACATGTTGAGACGATCGCAGCTTTTTTACTGTTTTTTTTAGAATCTTTGTTACTGTCAGTGTCTGTGATGATATCTATATATAATGAGAGAAGCGTTTTGACTGAGACTTGTTCCCTCAGGATACCACAGAGCCCATGGAAACACACTTTCTATTGGCTGAAAATGTTTACTGCAAGGCTTCGGTGTCGCCCACTGAAAAAGTGGGTCTATGGTTGGGGGTGAGTGGAGTTTTACTGCACCTTGTTTAGATGGTGAATGTGTAAGATATTGATTCTTCTCTATCAATGATCCCCCGACAGGCAAACGTCATGTTAGAGTACGACATCGATGAGGCCCAGGCCCTCCTGGAGCAGAACCTGTCCACGGCATCACGCAACCTAGAGACACTTGGGGAGGACCTGGACTTCCTGCGGGACCAGTTCACCACCACCGAAGTCAGTATCCTTCCTCTGTGCAGCTATGACACAGATGTAAAAATAGGGCCACCTGGTGGAGATGATGGTCGCATGTGTCGCTGTTGTTCCTTCACCGGCTCCTCCCCTCAGACATGGCGCGAGTCTACAACTGGGACGTGATGAGGAGGAGCAAAGAAAACCTGAAATCTGCCGACAAGTCTTAATATGAGCAGACGCAGCGTCCACCTTCTGCTAACTCTCACTCTCTCTCTCTCTTTAGTCAATAAATAAACAAACCCCGCCCCCCCACCGGTCATGTGTATGTTCACCCCAGAGCTCGGCCTACAGAGGGCGCTGTGGAACGTCTGCCTCTGTGTGTGTGTGTGTGTGGCCGAGCTCACACTTTCTGTTGGTTTGTTACTTTTTAAAGTATTTTTTCAAGTAAAAATGAACAAAATCAAAGGCGCCGAGGCGACGTTTGTGTTCTTTAAAGGTTTGAGTTTGAGGTTTTTGTTTCTGAGGGATTCTGAGTGAGGGCATCGTCTGTTTTCCTCCTGACACTTTGTTTATGTCTCAGCCGCCAACAACAACACGTGGACTTTAAGTTGTAAACACACACAGACCTGAGCTGAATCCAGCTCATCAGGTGACCGTCGTCTCCACAGAAGAGACGGAGTTCAGAAGGATCGACTGTCGTCTTGTTTCAGACCTACTCCTACTCCTCTTCCTCCTTTTCCGTCCTTTGACCTTCAGCCTCCCTCCTCTCCTCCTCCTCCTCCTCCTCCTCTTCCTCTTCCGTCCTTTGACCTTCAGCATCCCTCCCTCCCTCCTCTTCCTCCGTTCTGTCTGTATTTATTTGTCTCACTGTACTCATTAAATGATGAATGAAGTAAACGAAGAACATTTGGGCAAAGAGACGAGGCCGTGAGCTGCTGCTCTGTGTGTTATTTTCTGCTGACAGGTGAAAACAAATAAGGACAGATGAAGACGGGCCGTACGGAGGCCTGTAAGTGTCAAAAACAAACACAAAGCCCTTCAGCAAAAGTAAGTTCTAAACACTATATATCGGTAAACTTGTCTTGCACATGAAGGCTGTGCAATTATATCAGAATCAGAATTCCTTTATTTATCCCCGAGGGGAAATTCTTTTCGTTACAGACAAGAAAAAAAATCAAAGATGAAATTAAAATATGTAATAGCTATCTAAATGCCTAGGTAGAATTTAAATCTCTAGGTGTATCTAAAAAAAAAAGAATATATTTACTATTGTATAAAAACCTTTCCTGTCTGAGTGAGTTTGAGACAGGCAGGAATGACTTCCTGTGTCTCTCAGTGGTGCATTGTGGGAGTCGGAGTCTGTTGCTAAACGAGCTCCTGTAGCTGGTCAGCACAGTGTGGAGCGGGTGAGAGGGACAGTCCAGTATGGTCTTTATTTTGGACCACGTCCTCCTCTTAGACACCTCTGTCAGAGTCCAGGTCCTCTCCTACAACATGGCCGCCTTGTAGAACTGGAGATAAAACAAGGATTGTGACTGATTAGCGGCATGCTTGGGTTCTTCCTTCCCTCACCAGCAGGGGGAGTCAGATGTGAACATGCAGCTGTGTGTTCTGCCCACTTTGAACCACTTTATGCACATTAATGTGTTAAAAAAACAAACAGCAGTGAGACTAAGCTTCATTTTTCCAGTCAGATTTTATTTCATTTTTTTAGTACATTTCAGTTTGTTGATAGATAAGTAGAGCAGAGGAAGAGAAACTGTCCACGTTGACCCAGCAGGAATCAGACACACGGTGTGTTCCCCCCACAGCACAGAGGCGTGAACACACAAGTGAAACCTCTTCTTTCTGTCGTACCAAGGTTCCTGTGAGGAGAAGGGGGCAGCGAGGGCAGGACAGAGCTGCTGTCCCCAGCAGACACATGCTTCAACCGATACAGGAAAGTAAAGGTAACAACAGAACAGCACTTTAAACATTTTCAAATGTTTAGGCTAATGTTCCCAGGTTTACCTGATCCTAGCTAGCTAGCTAGCTATAATGCTAGAACCTAGCTTAGCATCAGTTCAAAAATTTTGTGCCACATATTAGCATTAGCTCTGTCGTTGGGTCAGAACTAATGAGCCAGAAGTTGTTTTTGATGAAGTTTGTGAATTTACTTTTTACGTTTATGTTGTAAAAGGTTAAATTAAGTTACTAGCTGAGAGGCACAAATGAGGGCTAACCTATACAGTGATCATGAAGCCAAAGCTAGCAGCAGGTTATCCTAGCCTAGCATAAAAAACAAGGGAGCCTTTGGCCAGGAAGTAGTCCAAACCCCTGATAACACCACCTCTTCAACAGGCCTTGTTGTGTGATTGGTCTTGAAATGCTGCCTGATTTTATGCTAAGCTAAGCTAGCTAGTTTTTTTTGAGGCAACATAAAACCAGCGCTTAACGATACCCAACTTAGTGTTGTAAAAGTGTTAGTATTATGCAGCTCGAGCTCATCAGAGCGTTTTTGTTTTGGAAACATTTCTCGTCTCTCTCAAGTCGACGTGAACTTACCCACGGATACATTCGTTTAGAAAGAAAAATAAAACACACAACTCTTTGGAACAACGTAAAAAGAAGGCAAAGAGTGAGAACATGAAGCACAGACAGCACAAGAAAGAATCGTAGCTGGATGAAACTAAAGAATTCAAATGTACAACAAATCATCCAGGTGAGTCAGTCATGGATGATCGAGTATTGATTTGTAGCTGGCCCAGTGATTGGTGATTAGCACCATTTAAAGGTACAATTTGTAAGATTGTGAGTTGTGAAAAATGGCAAAGAATCGACCAAATGTGAAGAAAGCTGTTAGCAGTGTTAGCATGCTAACTAGCTCATCCTATTAGCTGATTTTAAATGTTGATGAATCTGCATGAAACTGTGCAAAGACTAAGTAAACTGCAAAGTAAATGGGTTTTGTGACTGGTTAATGTTTTGTCTTTAGCTTAGCATTGAGGCTAGGACTGGAGGCCGCGAACAAGCTGCAATTGTGTAGCGCTAACAGCACATTATCATGCTAGCTAGTTGTTTGATGATCTTTCTGTGCTGTGTGTTAAGAAACAAAAAAACAAGAAGTACCTTCAAAGGGAAACCTCACACAAACCTTGAACTCACAGCTGTTAGCTTAGCTTAGCACAAAGAGAAAAAAGTGGGAAGCAGCTTTAGGATAACACCTTCTTATGTGTTGATGTGAGCAGTGTTCTTGAGCCAAGCTAGCCATGTAACATAGGAAAGCAAAAACTGAGATAGAGGGATTAAAACATGAACTTTTCTTGTAAATCTAGGTTACATATGAACAATATAATTTAATGTCAAACAGTATATGAATATAATCTGGAAATTCCACCCTCTCGTGCTAATTTTAATCCAATTTCAGCCCGTCGGTCTGCTTACTGTAGTGTGGAGATTAACAGAAAACAGTTTGAAGTGTGTACATGTTAAAACAAAAGACACATAAATCACTTTCTGAACAGAATTAACTGTTGTGGTCCACACTCGAGCTGGGGTGCAGTTCTGTCCGTTGTATGCGTGCATTGTGGGTAACGTGGTTCTTTTTTGGAGTCGAGTTTCCCTCTGCGTGGTCCAGGTCTGTTAAAGGTCCAACGCTCCACCTGCTGTACACATCGTCTCTTCCTGCTTCGGGAGCCTGTTGGGTGGGGTTTTGTTACAGGGTGGTGTTTAGCAGACTGACCGTTTGGTCATTGGTGGAGGACTAAATTGGCTCCTGCGTTGGAGGTCTGACGGTGGAATGTGGAGCGAGACGTTGGCACAAAAGGAACCTACGCCAACGTAAAAGTGACGGATTTCTACGTGAGGATGTAATTGCATATTAAGAGGAAGGTTAGTGGGAGAAGAGGATGGAGCGGCGGGAGGAAGAATCAAAATGGATCCTCTTTCTAAGGCCTTTCAGGAAAGGAAACTGCATGGATCTGATCAGGGAGCCCTCAAAGTTCAAACAAAAATCAGGCCCAACAATTTCAACCGTCCGCCCACATTCAAGGTGTTCTTCTCCACCTCCCACAGGTCCTTTCAGTGAATGAAGTCTGAAGAACAGAGGGGTACCAGCAGTCTGAGCGGCTGACACCTCAGTCCGTCAGCCCCTCTTCCCCCCCGGATCCTTCGTCAAACTCTTCAGTCCCATCATTCAGCAGACCCATCAACAGAGACAGCGGCGGTCGCTCTTGGTCACCTCCTCTGACGAGTGAACCACGTTGGGCACGAAGCCGCTCTTCACGCCCTCCCAGCCCTCCTGGATGGTGATGTCGCCGGACCGCACCAAGGCAAAGATGTCCCTGGTCAGCTCGGTGAAGGCGTGCTCCACGTTGATGGCGTCACGGGCTGACGTCTCCACGTAGCGCATCCCATACGCTCCGGCCAGCTTCTCTGCTTCCTGGCGGGTCACCTACAAGATGGAATAACTGGAGATGAGTTATTTCTACAGGGGGGGAACTGTCCCAGGAACTGTATCAGGAACTGTCCCAGGAACTATGAGGCAGGTTTCAGTGCATTTGTTTCTTAAGCTTTTACAATTACAATCGATGGCGTCTAAATGAGCCTTAGGGTGCAACATGAAGTGATGTGACAGTGAACAGATCAGAATCAGAGTGAAGCAGCTAAGACAGGATGTGACATCACTTCCTGTTTGTTTGATCTTAATCTGGCTCGGTTTTTGCAGTGTCATCCTGTAATGTGACACTTCTGTTTTCTGTCTGCCAGCTGCCTCCAGAGAATTAAAAAAAGGGGCCCTGAGCTAAATGTGGACAACAGAATATTTTTAAAGCTGCACACTTTGATGAGTTGAACGTTGCGTAACAATCAAAAGAGACTCTCTCTCTCTCCTTCACAGACCTGTCGCTGCGCCTCCAGGTCGCATTTGTGGCCCACCAATAGGAAGACGATGCTGTGCGGCTGGACGTGACTGCGCGCCTCCTCCAGCCAATCGTGGACATTCTGGAAGGAGCGGCGGTTGGTGATGTCGAAGAGGAGCAGCCCGCCCACGGAGTTACGGTAGTAAGCCCTGGTGATGGACCTGCGGAGGACATAAAATGGAGACTGTCCTATTTAACAATGCTCACTTCAACCTTTGTCAGACGACTGTGGCTAGCTAGCGTTAGCATTAAGTGAGGCCGAGTAAAATGCTGGCTGTAAACAGCACTAAATCAAACAGCAGCTGCTAATGTTAGCATAACCCTTTGTTGTAGCATCCAGAAATATTAGCAACAAGCAAAAAATTCATAAGAAAGGGGACAATTATCTCATAAGCAAGCAGAGCAGCTACTAACATTAGCATAAAGCTACACACAGCATGTGCTGTTTGCTAAGGTTATTTTGCTAAAACTTAAATTTTTGCATTAAAGGCTGTTAGCTTAGCTTAATCCAAAGCTAACAGTGACAGCTGTTAGCTCTAAGCTTACATGCTGCTAGTTCTGGTTCTTCTGTGCCACGTATTAGCATTAGCATTAGCTCTGTTTATGAGTCACAGAACTAATGAGCCAGAAGTTGTTGGTTGTTGTACTTTTTACGTTTATTTTGAAAAATAAATGAATAGTTGAGGGGCACAAATGTGGGCTAACCTGCACAGTGGTTAGCAAACAAACAAAGGGGAAGATGCTGAACAGAGATGGATGACAGGGTGTGATGGAGGTGTCGGGTGGAGGAGCTGAGAAGTTCACACGCTTCATAATCACACCATCACATCACAGAGGAGGCCAAAATCTTTGTGTCTGATTTTACATAACTGCTTCATCCCAGCGGTCTGACTGGGAGGAGACGTGGTGTCAGATTTTAAGGAGATGTGACACCTCTGATGCACACAAACCTCCTCGTGATGTGTCTATTTTTCCCACCGAGAGGCTGCGAACACAAATACCAGGGGAAGGAAGATTACAGGCTGGAGTAAAGAGGAAGAGGAGGAGGAGGAGGACTACCAGGCGGAGAAAACATACAGAAAGAGAGGAAGGGTGTGCAGAAGAGTGTCACCAAATCCCAAAAATATCTACACTACCTTCCCAAAATGGCTGCTAATAGTCCACCTTACATCAACAGAAGCCGTGTAACAGACGAGTGACACACCAGGAAGTGACTAATCTCTGAGACTCGTCTTCAAAATGGCCTTGAGTGTTTTGCATTCTGGCAGGAAAAGGTGTAATTTGTCCTTCGGACTCGGAGGAAGGGATATGTTGCTGCTGCTGCTGCTGCAGTTGCCATGGAGACAGTCATCATGGTGACAGGTGAGACCCGTCCCCTTCTGTCAGGATGACGAGGTGTGTGAAACACACACAGCACGATCTCAGAGGCTACGTTCTGTCCTCTGTTAGTGCCTCTTCCAATGTTTGGGTTTTTCAGGTGCTTCTGAATGCTGTTAGCATTGTAGCTAGGCTAAAACAACATTTTTGCACCAGGCCGTGAACATTTGTTTGTGCTGTAAAGTTGTTAAAGATGCTAAAGTAAATTTTAACATGACTTTGTGCTCACCATCAAGTGGCTATTTGAGGAACTGCAGTTTGCTTACACTTTAGCCACGTTAGCTTGATCTTGATCTTAGCTTGGCTAGAACAGGAAGTCGCTGTATCAATCTGTACCAAACTCCTCCTACAGGAAGTCTCAGATCTGCTCCTTCTTCTGTCGCCCTTAGGACCTCATAGATGAAGCGTTATCAACAGCTGACCATGAAACAAGAAGGGGCTGTAACTCACCACAGAGGGATGCTAGCTACGTATGTCATACATCTGGTAATGTAGTATCTCTGTTTCTTTAGCCCAGCTAGCATACAGGGCTTTGAGCTAATCCAGGTATCTGAAGGTTTATATGTGCATGGATACCAGTTCATTAGCTGCTGGATGTCCTGTGCTGTCACACTCAGAGTAAACACTCCCTCAGGTTGTTTCACCTCATCAGAATAACTGCTCCGCTTGAGCAAATTAAAAGCTGTAATACAAGTTTCCAAACATCCCGGCTCTGCTGTCAGACTCAGGAAGTCTAATCTAACATGTTTCTAATCTGAACACTTGAATTTAGACCCTGCGTTTCAGACGCTCTGTCCTCTCAGTTGCGAACAGGCTCTGATCTCACAGTGAGTCTGAGGCCTTTCACTTCTCACTTCTCTAAAACGCAGCTGCTCGCTTTTCAGCTAAATGTTCATGAATATGTTGGAACAGTTCACGCTGGAGGACAGTTTCTGTTTCCACAATTAACCTGTTAAACCACACGTTTCTCTGCCGAGCAGTCAGTCGAGCCACCCTGCTGTCTTTCTTCCGTATGCATCAACGTATGTCAGAGAAAGAAAATAACCTTCAAAATACAGGAAATACATAAACAAGTCACCAGAAACTGCAGTTCCATGTGCTGCCACTAGAGGCTCACAACACAGCTGATTGTTGTTAAGTGAAATTATGTTTTTAAAAAGTAAAATAATACGTTTTAAGTATTTTTAATTTTACATCTATGCCACCAGATTTTAGATCAAAGTCGTATTTTGAAGCGTATAAACACATAATTATATTTATATATTATATAAATTCAATAGCCTACTTATAATAAACAATACAAAGAATAATAACCTTTTATTTATTTTATCCTAGACTCGTTAGAAGAGAATCATTCCTCTCTCCTCACCTGAAGCGCTCCTGGCCCGCCGTGTCCCAGATCTGCAGCTTGATCCGCTTCCCGGGCTCGATCTCCACCAGCCGGGAGAAGAAGTCCACGCCGACGGTGGGGTCGGACACCTGCGCGAAGCGGCCCTCCGTGAACCGCCGGATCAGACACGACTTCCCCACCGTGGAGTCTCCGATGACGATCAGCCGGAACTGATAGAGCCAGATCGCCTCCATGGCTGCTTCACTCGCAGCTCCCTGGCTCTGTGTGTGTGTGTGTGTGCTGGAGGCACACATGCAAGAACGTGTGTAAAGGAGAGAGAGAGAGAGAGAGAGAGAGAGAGAGAGCATCAGAGTTTATGCCAGTGAATGGACTGTGAAGAGGACTGGATCAGCAGCCTGTGTGGCCCCCAGCAGGAACACACACCTCCTGTTGACTTCCACCGTCATATTAGTAGCAGAAGTAGACACAAATGTCACAGCTCCTCACACCCACACACACACACAGAGTGTAACTGGCTTACTGCACTTTATTGCATTGAGTGTGTGATTCAGTAAGAAGCACGAGGTATAGAGTAAATCCTCTTATGCTTTTCTGGTCACTTGATGGCGTCCATTGATGTTCTAATAAAAGCCTGCACTCTGGATTATTATTATTAGCCTTTTCCAGACAAAGCTTCGCCAACCTGAATGTGTGACCTCCCAAATAATTAGACTTTCTAACCGCAGGCCTGTTCCGCTCACCTGCTGGATCCTGAGTGCTGCATTGATACGCTTGTGGCCTAAAATGTGATCGTTGGATAACATCGGCAGACTGATGCATGTCATACACAGGAGGACTGAGAACTGCAGTTCCTCTAATGGCCACTTGAGGGCTGGCTCCATATGACAAGGAACTTAAGTAGCCGACTCACAATCCTGTGACCTCTTTGCCTGCATTTGGATGAACCATGACTTTAGGTGGACCTGGTGTGATGTCACAGAAGGTTTAAATGTTTCCTCTCATCTTTGTTTAAGATGGAGGAGGAGCTCATTGGCTGCAGAAGTATAGACCAGGCCTTTGTGTAGGTCCATGACTTACACAAAAACAGACATCTGTTTCCTTTATGACTGTCAGATAAATATTTTATTAGTCTTTTTTTTTTAAATGGCTCCCTTTTAACTTAGGCCACGAACTTATCAATCACCATATTCTTGATTTCTGTATTGAACCTAGAAACTAGCAGAACAGTAGAAAACCCCCACTTCACTGCCACTTCCTGTATTGTTCCCATACATCATCATCACACACACACACCAGCTATTTCCGACCAGGCCATCAGGCAGAGAGCCTGACACATGCAGCCTCCCATCACCCCCTGCGCGTCCCTGTAGGCTCGGGTTGCGTAGCTCGGTCGGTATGCAAACATTAGTGGCTGAATCTCCGGTGAATAGCCGCCCGGTGGGCTCACACACTGGACACACACACACACACACACACACACACACATCACACAACCAGCCGAACCATCTGGTCATAAATACACTCCTCAGGGTGGTTTTTGTGTTGGAAATATGATTTAAACGCCATTTTCTGGGCCATGTTTACGCAGGATGAGTCCTCATAAAGGCCCACATATAGTAAATAACAGCTTACTTGGAGCAGGAGGGGGTGGGGGGGTCCACGTTAGGCCGCCGTTCAGCACCAGGCTGATGTGGGCTTCATGACACCGACAGGTCCGGCTGGATCGATGCTCAGGGCGCAGCAGCAACGAGAAAAAAAGGCAGATCCTCCGGGAGAGGGGGTCGATGACAGAGGCTGGTGCGGAGGCCCTGCAGGACTCAGGGCTGATTACCTCCTCAGTGCCAGGCCCGACGGAGAGGAGGAAAAAACACGCATCCGGAGCAGGTGCAACAAAAAACACGGAGCCAGCGAACACACCGCGGGGAGTTCTCCGTCTTCACGCCGACAGAAGCTGGTATTTATGCGGGCAGGAGGCTCGCTGTCAGAGGGGAATCCCGCCGTCTCATTTCTGTGTCTGCTGAGTGTTTGTGGGCTTTCGCCGCTGATGAAATGGCAGCGGGAGCAGCAGCATCATATAGCCTGACTCATCCCGCATCAGTACCACTACCGTAAAGCAGCGCGTAAGGGCGCAACGCAAAAGAAAAAGCTGCGACTCTGAACGCAGAAAAAACACACGGACCATAAACGCCAACGAGGCTTCCTACAAATGATCAAACACGACACATCAAAACAGAACAAAAAGTGGTTAAAAAACAAGTGACGACATCAGGGAGCGACGCTAAAAAACACCAGATCACACCGGACGCTGATTTTATTAAGACTTTTCATCACCGTGCTGCAGGTTTTCCTCTTGGAGAGGTTTATTTTTGTGTAGAGGGAACCTTCGCCCTCGCTGCACGGTGTGTGTTCCAGTGCGCAGTCGCGGAAGTGTTGCTCAATGCGCAGCGAGTCTGGGAGCTGTAGTTTTTAGACTAAACAGAGCGTCCGTGTGTTTGCTCATGTTGTGGGGACATGAATCTGTTTATTCAGAGCACGTAATGGGTGTGTGTGTGTGGACACAAAAACACAATGTGAGAAAAGATGTAATTATTGTTATTAATATTATTTTGCAGACATTTCTGATGATATGTACAAAAGTTAGCATGCTAATTAGCTAGCCGTGAGCTGACCTCATGTTATGCCATTGAAAACATATAAACAATATAAGTGATGTCACACTGACATCTAGCCTGCTGAAGTTAGCGTGCTAACTAGCTAGCTGTGAACATACTGTACCCTTAAAGCCACTTTTAAACTATGCTATCATGCCTAAAATGTCTTAAGTGTCATATATGTAGAGAAGAAGTTAGCATGCTAGCTAGCTGTGGACATACTGTAACCTTAAAGTCACCCTTTACCTATGCTATCATGCCTAAAATGTCTTATATTACAGAGCTAGGTACTGACGTTAGCATGCTAACTAGCTAGTTGTGGGCCAACAGCTAGTGAACAGTGCTGCCACTAGTGGCCATTGGAGGAACTTCAAGTTTTTGGCACTTCCGGGTTGGCTTGCAGCTCGGTCAGCAGGTACAGGTGTTGTTATAAGTGCTAAAACAATACATGACACACAGCCAGAGTTTATGATCAAGCACACACACACACACACACACACACACACACACACACACACACACACACACACACACACAGATAAGGCTTGGGGGCGTGGTCACCGCGCACAGACAGCAGCACTATCTGCTGACAGGCACCGCGCTCCTCTCTGAGGACATGGCAGCGGACCAAACCCATCAGGAGGAGGAGGACAGGCGCACACAGCCCGAGGCTGGACACAGAACAACAGCTCTGCTCTTCATCTTTTATTTTTCCTCAGCGTATTTTGACAAACTCCGCGCGCACAGCTGGAACATGTCTGTAATCTGATTACTTTCAATCCAGGAGTTTTTAGAAGCTTTAAAACTTGTTTCATTGACGGACTTCCAGCATCCTGTCAGCCTCCACGCGCACATCTCTGCGTTTTACGACCTGTTTTTTTTTTTTTCATGCGGAACCATCCGCCGCCTGTTTGGAGACATCACCGTGCCATCACTGTGACGCGCCCGGTGCAGCAGCAGCAGCAGATATGCAGCAGGAGCGCCTGCTCAAAGTTCTGGTTATCGGTGACCTGGGAGTGGGAAAGACGTCCATCATAAAGCGCTACGTCCACCAGGTGTTCTCCCAGCACTACCGGGCCACCATCGGGGTGGACTTCGCCCTCAAAGTGCTCAACTGGGATCACAAGACGGTGGTGCGGCTGCAGCTGTGGGACATAGCCGGTGCGTAAAAAGTGTGTGTGCCTGGAGCCAGAGAGCCAGGGCGTGTTTACACAGCTCAACAGCACATTAGACAGTCAATGATACAGAACTGTGACTCCAGCTTCTGTTTACTCTGGTGTAATAAACAGCCTGATGACACCAGGCGGTGGTGGATGCAACAAGTGACATTTTATTCACAGCATTCATTATGTGTTACAGCATTTCTCTACCTTATAATGTAGATTATGTCATTATATGCTTATAATCAGTGGTGGAAAGTAACTAAGTATTTGTACTTCGTTACTGTACTTAAGCAGTTTTTATGTATTTCTACTTTACTTAAGTAAAAATAACAGTGCATAATTTATACTTTTACCATGTGATGAACACAGTGCTGGACTGATGTGAGGTCAGACTCTGCATGGAGGTGGTGTCACACTGCCAGCTGTTTTTCTATAATGATAATAAATATTCGGTGCATAAGTACTTAAGTAAGTTAGGACTTTTACTAGGATTGTTGCTGTAGCACTTCTACTTTTACTTGAGTATATATTTTGCTGGGTAATTGTACTTTTACTTAAGTACCAAGCTTCAGTACTTCATCCACCTCTGTTTATAATCCTGTAAGACACATACTGTTTGTGGTGAGACCGGCTTCAAGTCATCGTAGTTAGATCGACCTAACTTAAGAAAATTACAAATGAGAGCTAATTATGTGTTGGTCTTCCTTTTCTTTTTAAGATTAAACTCCACCTCATGATGATAAATTCATTTACAGTAAGTGTAGGCATCGAGCCTGCCTGGTTAGCTGCAGGACAACAAGCTTCTCCGCCATTTTCTTGACGCACGCTGAACTCGTATGACCGAAAAAATGGTGCTAAATGGTCACTACACATGTTAGGTTCTGCAAACCATTCATGTGTCATCACTTCCTGTCACTCACCAATAACTTCGTATCAACACACTTCTGCATTAAGCCCATTATAGATCGCAAAGTAAGGAACACCACTTTAAACCCATGATGGTCAGAGCCCTCTTCTATAGGACTCCCACCAGCTTCACTTTAATCATCTGAAAAAGTCTCTGTCTACAGACTGAAAATGAAGTGCTGTCCTTCATTATAATCACCATTCAGTGTGTGACAATGAAACTCAGAGATCTCTGAGCAGTTTTCACACTTGCCGGCTGCTTCTTGCTGACACATCCAACAATGACAGAGCACAGTGTGAGGAGTGACCGTCTAAAAAAATAAATGTGGTTAACCTCCATTTCTGCAGCTGTACATAAAAAGAGGAGCTCTGTTCAGGCAGCTTACAAACCAGCACGTCTGTATAATTGCATGTAATTAGATTTTTTTTTCTTGTCTCACAGCTGTTTCTCACACACACAGTGTGTTGATTCACACATAATGGCTGATAACAGCCCTCGTTTACATGAAGGAGTGCAGCCGAGGCCGTGGACTTTAGAGTCCCTCAGAGCTACCGTCAGTGTGCCAGAGGTGATTAGATCATCGTGCGGCCTCCTCACAGCCATCAGCACAGGGTCATGGGAGAGTTTTACAACGACAAACGTCAAGTGTGTGTTTTAGTTCCTCTGTTGTAGTTTCTGAGAACTTAACAAGAAGACAGAAACCGCTATGATTAGCTTAGCATTGCTCATGTAACCGGTAGGAACAAGGGGAAACATCTGATGATGAATTAGCCTTCACTCCTGTGTTCGAGCTTTTTTGCGATGCTACGAAGGTAACGTGTGGGTAAAGACGAGGATAACGGTGTGTGTGTGTGTGTGTGTGTTCAGTGTAAGGCTAATTTATGTTTGTATCAGCTGCTTGTCCTGCTCTGTGTGTGTGTATCAAGTTAGTCACTTGCTGATTCACCACTATATTAAGATCATGTGGAGGAAGTTACCAGGATAGAGACTTATTCACATATTCAGTCTCACACACACACACACACATTCCTGCGTACCACAAATGTATTTTTCTGCGTGCACTGTTTAACTAAATTAGATTTGTTTTCTGCATCTGATGATTTTTAGATTGTACTTTGAACGTCAGCAGTCACACTTCCTGTTCAAATGTAGCTTCGTGTCCTTTAAAAAAAATTAAAAATGTTCTGTTCTGACCAAACTCTGAACGTCAGAAAGAAGAAATCGTTGTTACGATACAGAGTGAATCCTTCTGACATGGTTACGTGAACAGATGGATGGGTTTTGTGGAGCAGCTTTGATGAAAGGAGGCGTCTTTGTCTCTATTTTCAGCTCCTCTTTAATGAAGTTTAGCTCGTTTTCATGTCTGCTGTTTCAACCTGAAAACAAGGACACATGACTTTTTTGAAAAAAAACCTCACTGGCGTCTGTTGTTTCTGTTTGTTTTTAGGACAGGAACGTTATGGCAACATGACCCGGGTGTACTACAGGGAGGCTGTGGGGGCGCTGGTGGTCTTTGACATGACCCGTCTGTCCACGTTTCAAGCCGTCCTCAAGTGGAAAGGGGACCTGGACTCAAAGGTTAAATATGAGATGGATGTTTCATGTTTAGCTTCACCTGCAGTGCTGTTTTTAGCCACTTGGAGGCAACAGAAGAAAAGTTGTTGCTGAATCTTTGCAAGGACTTAAACGTCATCATCAGAGAGTACACGTCTGTTAGCTAGATGCTAACCGTGTCTGCTGTGTCCTCCCCCCAAAATAGGCTGCTAAATTCCGTTTTCACCTTCATCTTATCTCATTGTTTTATTAGGTCGCCCTTGGCAACGGGAGACCTGTTCCAGCTGTTCTATTGGCCAACAAGTGTGACCAACGCCGTCACGGTTTGTGCCCCAAACTCCCCAAACTGGAAAACTTCTCCAACGAGTATGGATTCGTCGGCTGGTACGAAACTTCTGCCAAGGCAAGACGTCGTTTTCCTCCTGTCGCATCTTTGTTTTCGGTCTGAAAATCATACGAAGCTCTTTAAATCTGCTCCATTCGCCTGATTATCAGCTTATTTAATGGATCTATTTTTGAAGGTGCATGTTACAGACTCATGAAGTAATGTGTTTTTTTCCAGGACAACACCAACGTCGACGCCGCCATGACATGCCTGGTGAAAAACATCATGTCTGTGGAGGAGGAGCGAGCATCCAGCGACGCTGCCAGCGCTGCGAGAAGCGAACCGGAAGGCGGCGTTCTCGTTCTGCCTCGCTTCGACTACAACATGAAGGAGAAGGGACTCGGAGGGTGTTCGGGATGCTCCTCGTTCAAACCCAGACATGGAGACCACGACTGAACGCTTGGGGGGACCAGAAGGAGGGCAGAGACTGTAAATCACCCTACACCATTTTGTTTTCAGGGATTTTTCAAAAAAGAAAATCCATCAAACCTAATTATTCATAGTTTGTTTAGAATAGTTCTGTGTTCTGAATGAACGATGAAGCCTGGTTTTTACAGGAAATGGGCACAGCTGTATTTTCAGGCTCCTTTGTTCAGTTTATTTTTTTATATCGTTACTTTGTTTATATCTCTACTAGCATGAATACAGACACAACAGTGAGCTAATGCTAACTAACTTTGTCAATGTGCTAGCTAACATCATACACTGTATAAAGACGGCTCTCCAAATGTGGGCCCCAAAACCTCTGAAGCAACCCCTGGTGGCTGGCTGAGGTGTAGACCATCAACCCTGACTCCTCCATGTTAGTGGATGGGACACACAGGCTGTGTTCACTCCCTAATCACTCAAAAAATCGCCATTTTGTAGTGCGTAGTCCGAATTCTTAGTGAGAAATTATAGACCCCATATAGGGCCCTCAATGTATCCCACAATGCATCTTAAAAAAGTAGTGTCCATCCGATGGTCACTACGATTAGCGATATGTACCATCATGCATTGCGTTGGGCTATAACGACACAAATTATAACTGCTAACATCGTAGTTTGTTTAGCCGGCAGAGATCGGCTCGTTTAATTTGCGACAGCAATGATGTCATTACTGGCGACAGAAAATGACGGAGGTAGAGTCCGAAATGTCCGAAAATGCTTTCACAATGAGGTCACTATATGGAGCCCTACATTGAACTCCCCATGGGGGCAGTAGGGAGTGAGTGAATGGTTCATGGTTTTATAAGCTATTAGCTAGTTCTCATCATGCTTATCAGTGTAATATATTTCTGCACTCAGTTTCCTGTAAAAGCTTCTCAGAAAATATGACTACAGATTTATGATATTAAAGAAACAACCAGACGGCTCACAGGCTCATTTTTCTGCTGCTTTATAGCTAAAAAGCTTGAAATGTTTTACAAGCATGTGTGTTTTGTTCTGCTGTGGCTGTTCCCACCAGGTAGTGGACGCACGTCTCCCTCACTCTGCAGACACAGGAACGTTCCGCGGTGTTCTGAAAGGGAATACATATACATACATGAGTTCTCTGAGAGGTGAAGTCGACCCATTGACAACCTTTTTTTTAGACAACAAGGTAGATGTATAAATGTTAATAAGGAGTTCTTGTCACAGTTTAATGTGAATAATGTATTGTGTGTCTCCACAGGCGCCACTAGAGGGAGCTCCAAGCTGTGTGAAGTGTTTATGTGCTGTGACTTCTGCCTTTGGAAATGTGGAATATTCATATTTCTTTTCTGTTTTTTTTTTTAGCATCTTCATCAGCATTGTGCCTCCTCCTCCTCTCCCCTGCTTTTCCTCTTCGGTCCTGCTGCTGCAGGGAACCTGTTAAAGCTTTTTTTTCCACTCTAATTGCCTCAGTTGCTGCTATTTTGGGATCTGTATTTATCTCCCCTCTCGTTCTCTCTCTGGCTCTGGCTCTCTCTTTGCCACTGATTCATATAACCTCCTGCTGCAAACCAAAAAGAGGGAAAAAAGGCGACATCAGCGCTGTCACCTCGCTGGATTATATCGTCCAACCAGAGAGACAGCCGCTGCCTGAGCAGATGCAGCAGGAGACGCCTCGCGGCGGCTCTGTTTTCCTTCTGTTTCTGAGCAGGGATGGATCATTGGTGCGTGTTTTTGTGAAGGACTTGTTGCAGCTTAGAGGACTGAAGGAAGGAAAACCAGCACTTTGTTCTGTGAGTGGAGACAAATGTGGATGTTTTCCATCATCTGCTCATTCTAAGTTCATCTTTTCTGACATATGTCTGTTTTATATCCCACTTTTTCGACAGACTGTGTGTTTTTCAAGTTGTTTTGTCATGTTTTGTACATGTTTCCTCCCTTTATTCCACGCTGCTCCTCCTCTGTTTGCTGTCCTCCTTCATTCTGATTGAAGCTCCAGTAATAATGTGTCTTTTTGTTGTGTTCACAGTGCACGATGAGGACGGCTGCTGCTGCTGCTGCTGGCGTCCTCATCCGTCTGCTGTTGATTTTACACCGTGGCAGAGGTGAGTGAGTGCTGTGCTGTGCATGTGTTCGCTCATCAGGCAGTCTGACTAACAGTCCTGCTGATCAGTTCTGTCCTCAGCGTGCAATCAGAGCTCCTGTCTCACACTGATGTACATGCAGAGCGTGGTTTGAGAGGAGCCGGCTAATAACTTTATATTATCGCCTACATGTCCAGTTAACACTTAACTCTCACAGCACATCAGTGGCTCAGAACCACTCAGCCTGCTGATTGGTGGGGTTTCACAATCGATCATGTCCACGCACACTTTTTCCCTGGTGTTAAATGATGTGCAGTGAAGATGGTGTGAGTCCTGTCATCGACCAGCTCCACATAATAACGAACTGACCTGATGCCGCTGCAGTGCCTCGCTCTGAGAGCTCTCTCGGTGCTTCAGATCCCGCTCCCATCATGGCTCGATGACCCTATGAGAGTCCCTGGGGCGAAACCATGAGCCCACTTGACCAGCTGCTTCCTTCCATTCTCTGTGAACTGTGTGTGCACTCTTCACATACTCTCATTGAAGATTCAAGATACAAAGACTTTAATCAACTCGCTATGTGTGGAACATACAGATGACCCAAACCACTGCTTCTCTCTCACCATAGTGCTGTGATCAAAATAAAAATATATATAAGGAGGAGGCAAGAGGAGGCTGTGGAGAGAAGCCGGGTCAGGTTCAGGAACTACTTTAAAGTCCCATAGCTCCTTAGTGAGGTACCAGAAGCTCCAGGTTAGGTTTGGGTACCAACACTACTTCATTACTTTTAGGTACTATCAATACCTGGATAGGATTAGGAACCAAAACCGTTGATAACTAGGCACCAGAACGTCTTGGTTAGGTTTACCCCAGCCTGCCTGCCTGGTTGGCTCAGGTATTAACAGCGGTTGGTTAAGTTGGGGCGGCTCTGTGGTGTTTTCTTGGAAGGTTCCATTCTGAGTGGGGTGGAGTTCTCACATTCTCCCTGTGCCTGCGTGGGTTCTCCCACAGTCTAAAGACGTGCTAGGTTAAGTGGTGACTCTGAATTGCCCGTAGGTGTGAGTGTGAGTGGTTGTCTGTCTGTGTGCTGCCCTGCGATGGACTGGTGACCTGTCCAGGGTGTGCCCCGCCTCACCTGAAGTTAGCTGGGATAGGCTCCAGCCCCCCATGACCCTGCACTGCAGGATGAAGAGGGTTAATGGATGATGGATGGTTAAGTTGAAGTATCTAAAATCCTGCTTAGGTCGAGACAACAGAGCTGCTTGGTCAGGTTTGGGGGAAACTTCAGTAGAAACAGAATAAAAACTGTTTTTTCTCTCCGTCTTTATAGCCCAGGACTCTGGTGATGACTCCATGCACTCCCCCCACAGCCTTCCGCTCAGCCCTCAGCCCCTCTTCAGCTTCTTGCTGCTCGGCCTCACCGTCACCCTGTCCGGCGGCGTGTACCTGTGGATTCTCAGATACGTGTGCATCGGCTGCTGCCAGCCCGTCGCCGTCGGCACTGAGTCAGACGCTCTGGATGAGGTGGTGTGAAGCCTCTGTATGAACGAGCCGCAGCAGTTTACACATGCCGGTGAACATGTCACAGAGGATATTGTTCCGTGCACGGGGTAAAAATTGCTTTCTTCACACCTGTGAATTGGTTCTGTTTACCCGGGGGGCTGAAAGGGCGACGTGCCCGACATGATGTGTGGACGACATGATGGACAGAATGTTTATATGAGCTGCTATTACAGATAATTATATGCACAAAGGTACAAATTAGGTCTCGTTACCAACTTCTCCTAATGCTCTTCAGGCCTTTTAGTTGAAAATATATTCACTTAATATGTTTTTATCTGTTTGGGTTCAGCTGGGTTCAGATTAATATCGGGCTCAGCTGCTGCTAATGATCCACTAATGTCTGCACCGACTGAGGCTGGAACCAAAGCTACAGACCACATTTTATTCAGTTATTAGCAGGTGGTGGAAAGTAACTAAGTATTTGTACTTTGTTACTGTACTTAAGTACATTTTTTATGTATTTCTACTTTATTTAAGTAAAAATAACATTGCATACTTTATACTTTGACTCCATGTAGCAGCTGTTACCTGTACTTTCTCCTCCACTACATTTCTACAGTGTCTGTAGTTCCTTGTTCCATGTGATGAACACAGTGCTGGACTGATGAGAGGTCAGACTCTGCATGGAGGTGGTGTCACGCTGCCAGCTGTGTTTCTATAATGAGCCTCAGTCATGATGCCGGTGCTCTGGCTCAGTGAGCTAACTAGTTAGCTGCTGTCTGCTAACACAGGTCCATCCATTAATGTCTGATTAACATGAATCATCACATGAATCTACAGCAGGAACACTGACACAGTAAACATGCTGAATGCCTGTTTGTTATCAGCAGCCTCTCTGTTCACTTGATGCCCACAGCCTGCCTCATGACACACAGACCTGTCCATAGCTGCTTCTGGACTGAACATGGACATTAACTACACATGGTCCATTTTCATTTGAGATGATTTCTTTGATTATTTTAACCTGTTCAGATCCTTTGCAATGGAAATCAATAATATATATTCAGTGTGTGAGTACTTTTACTTTGAATACTTTAAGTACATTTTAAAAGTACTTAGGACTTTTACTTAAGTAGGATTGTTGATGTAGCACTTCTACTTTTACTTAAGTACCGAGCTTCATACTTCCTCCACCACTGGTTATTTAGTTTAATTTGTGCTTTTCATTCATGGTCTGTTTTATGTGTTCAAAAAAGTGGAAAAATCTTGTTGTAATAAATCAATGATTGTTGATGTGTCAACGTGGATTCTGTGTTTTTAGTGCCAAAACATAGCTGCTAGCCTAATGCTAACACATTTTTCACTGGAGCAGCTATAGATTCTTGTAATCTCAAGTATTTTAAAGGTTCCATATGTAAGAAATCTGAGTACATTTTTGTGTACTAATTTATTTTTCATTCAACAGAATGCTGGCTGCAGTTCACCTAATGGCCACAGGTGTCACTGTTATTCAGAATTGCTTTATGTATCTATTTTCCGATCCATTTTTAATTGTACATGTGCAACTCTTGTGAATAATTTAACCTTCAAATCCTTTTCTGTATTTCAGCTCTGTGCTCAGTTGGCCTTTTTTTAAATAAATCTTGAGTAATGAAGAAAATGTTTCAAAAGAAAGATGAGTCATCTGAATAATGGACCGAGCAGGGCTATCAGGTCGCCATCATAATGAATCCCCTCAAATGTGATGGGCCTCATTATCCCACAGCTTCATATCCTCTGAATGGATGAAGGCTCGGTGCCAGGGAAGGCTGCTCTGTGTGATATATTATACATATGCCTGAAGAACACGTGGGGTATTCTATGCTTTTGGGGCTCTGTCAGGTTCTGCTTCACACGACTCCAGTCCTGCATGGAGGTCTTCATTGGTGACATCGCTAGCAGAGAGATGACCCCTGTCCTTGAAGACCTATCATGAGACCAGGACTCATCCTCAGGTACCCTTAAATGACCAAGCTGGGTCCTGTAACACTTTGAAGTCCAACCCCACAAGCATCAAGAGACAACCCGCCATCTTTTAGAGATGGGAGCGCTGCAGGTCACAACACCGGTTTCAGCAGGTGCGCCTCAAGGGTCAGTCCTGGGCCCTTTGCTAATTATCTACCATTATCTACTCCTACTCTACTCCTCGTCTTGTCATCACATAACGTGTCGGCAGAAAATCTGGATCCTGGTAGATAACTGCAGTAATTTGTACCCATGGATGCCGATCTGTTTCCCCAGTTCCAACCGGAGACCAAAGAACAATCCAACAAACAAATCCTCCACATCACTGAGCTCTGCCTGAAACAGCCTCTGTTTTCTGAGTGGGAAAAGGCTCACACTGTTAAAAGGAGGCTGACTATAATGGTCTCTGAGACAGCATGAGTAGACACTCCAGTCCCACCATCCTCTGACATCTGTCCCCCTGATCTGTCTCCCTAGACTGACACCCTGTCCCTAAAAATGGATGTGTGAGACTTCCTGTTTGTTACAAGGTGAGAGTTGTTCTGTTGAAAACAGAAGCTGAGGATGATGCATCCTTTGCTTCGCGGGACAAATAAGGACACATTTGAAGAAACTTTTGAAATGTCCGTTAGAGTCATTTCAGTGCTGCGAGGTTTCATTTAATCTCATGATCTACTTCAGAGGAGACGTTCATTAGGCCTCAACAACCCGAAGCATAAAGGTCAACCACTGATGAACCGTCATCATGTATCACACCTGGCCTGATGAGCCGCTCCATCGATTGCACCCACAGCAGTCACACTCTTAAACCGTCCTCCCTGACGTGCTCCGTGTGCACCTCCAGGTCTCCGGTCTTTGTCTCTGCTAGTGTGTTTCCGCCTCATCCCGTCCTGCTAATGGATTTATTCCCATCTCCCGCAGACAGAACCTTGGCCTGGGGCAGAGCTTTGGCTGATCCCATGATTGACAGCTGCTGAGAGCCTGTTGCCAGGGGCTACATGCGAGTGCAGAGTGCTTCTCCCTGCATCCACACGTGCAGCAGTTGCCATGGAAATAGAGAGTTAATTCGGCTGTTTCGCCTGCAGATGGCGACACTGCACTCCAAGTCAGGAGAGAAGAAGGGAGGTGAAGCGGGTAAAGGACCAGAGAGTGGGTTTGATATGCTCACCCCGGGTTCACCTCTGCCTCTTTCAGGTCAGGTGAAGACACCTGAGGGGGGGGGGGGGGGGGGGTGCAAGCGTGCAGGAAATCACCAGTATCCTGACCCCTGAACACTACTTCCCTGCACTCTGGCTTCATGTTTTTATTCCCATGGTTTTTTTTTCTCAGGGGTCCTGATTCCAGCAGTGGTTGCCAGGAATCCTCCTCCTCCTGTCAGTACGCAGTATTCCTCACCCAGGTGGGAAATACTGCAAAGTGCGACCAGTTCTCAGAGTCTAGACATCCGTCAGGAAAATCCCTCCCTCACACACACACACACACACAGATCTGAATGACACTGCATTGTCACACACATGCCAGCAGCTCTGATCAGGGCGCATCTTCCTAATTACACAACGTGTGACACATGTTTGATTTATGCGGTGCTCAGATCCCGCTGCGCTCCCAGCACACCGTGTTCCATATAGAGTCTGGAGTCAAACAAGGACACGGCGTCTGAAGATTTTTTTTTTTAATACCACCTTAAATGTGGATTAACACGCCGCACGAGAAGATTTATGTGAAGTGTGGACGCGGAGTAAAAGTCAGTTTGTTGTTGTTTTACAGTTCAAAGCCACCAGGGAGCAAAAGATGTGAAGTTTGATGCTTTTTTTTTTGGTAAATTCCGCAACAATTCAAACCGCGGCACCTTAAACGCATCACCCATTCCTCAGTGCTGGGCCAATAGACCTCAGAGGCATTCAAAGACTGTGGGAAATTAGGAAAAATGGAAACGTCTTCGTCTTATTTTACCCGTGAACCACATAGAAGTTTTTAACTTTCCCACAATAATAATAATAATAATAATAATCTGCATTTCACACATTTGTTTAACGACATTTGTGCTTATCAATTATTCTCCTTCATTATTTTTTTATAGGTTTTGTTTTTTGGTCTAGAATTATTGTTTTCAGTATTAAAAAAATGTGCTTGTTTTATTTTTAAATCCATCCACTCGTTAATACGAATCAAGTTATCATGTCGGATTTTTTTTTATTTTAAAAAATAATAAAAAGATGAGTTCCTGAACGCGCAGACAGTCTTAGGAGTGTGTATCTGTAAAATCCGAGGTTGTCGGTGGGCTGTGAACGCGGCACAGTTGTGAGATCAGCTGATTTTTTACGCTGCCATTTTGTCCGGCGGATCAGCGAGCAGCCAGTCAGTCCTGAAACAGAAACCACTGGCGAGACTTTACCCAGACAGCGGCTCCGGACGGGTCTGTCGGTCAGAAAACGAGCCCATAATGTGGCGGCGGCAGCCGAAGCACAGCAGCAACTGAGCCCCGAGGACCGTGAAGGGAACACACCGAGCTCCGGGAGCTGTCATTTTGAACTTAACGGCTCCGCCGGCTCGGCTCTCCGGTCACAGACAGACTACAGGCGCTCGCACGTTAGCTAATCCCGCTAGCAACTCGGCTAACACCCAGCGCTCCTGACGCGTCTCCTCGCCGGGAGAAACTGCACCTGTCCCGGCTGTCAGCTTCACACTCTCCTCTCTCACACTTCAAACAATGCGCTGCTCTATTCTGTGTGACTTTTTACACCCGTGGGGGTTTTTAACACGCACTTTACCGAGCGGCCAGTGATAGCTGAACAGCAGCCTGAGCTAACAAGTTGACGTGGAGGAGGAACTCAAGATCTTTTTTTTCATTTTTTTTTGGATCGTTGGGATTGATGTCGGCCAAACTGTGACCTCAGACGGATTTACTTTCATCAGTGGACTCTTTGGATCCCTCACATAAACAAACCAGCCAAATTAGCGATGTTTATTTGTGGCCAGAAAGTCATTTCAAGTGTTTACAGATTCCACAGTGGGACTCTTTCCTGGTTCGAGTGCTGCAACGGAAACATTAGCTAACACAGACTAGCTCAGATTAGTGTTTGAACAAACAGCTGCCAAACATTTGAATCAGATTATTGTTGTTATTGATCTGACATTGATCCACACGGAACCCTGCCCTGACAGCGCCGAGCCATTGATCGGATCGTTATTGTGCTATTGAAGCTTGATTGAGAATCAGTGAAAGCATGTCGGGCCAGTCCATCACGGATCGGATCGCGGCAGCGCAGCACAGCATGACCGGTTCGGCCATCAGCAAGGCGGTGTGCAAAGCCACCACACACGAAGTCAGCGGACCCAAGAAGAAACACCTGGACTGTGAGTGGGTCCTGTGAGTGTGTGTCTGTGTGTGTGTGTGTCTGTGTGTGTGTCTGTGTGTGTGTGTCTGTGTGTGTCTGTGTGTGTGTCTGTGTGTGTGTGTGTCTGTGTGTGTCTGTGTGTGTGTGTGTGTGTGTCTGTGTGTGTGTGTGTGTGTCTGTGTGTGTGTGTGTCTGTGTGTGTCTGAGTGTGTCTCTCTGTGTGTGTGTCTCTCTGTGTGTGTGTGTGTGTGTGTGTGTGTGTGTGTGTGTGTGTCTGTGTGTGTCTGTGTGTGTGTGTCTGTGTGTGTCTGTGTGTGTGTGTGTCTGTGTGTGTGTGTGTCTGTGTGTGTGTGTCTGTGTGTGTCTGTGTGTGTCTGTGTGTGTGTGTGTCTGTGTGTGTCTGTGTGTGTGTGTGTGTGTGTCTGTGTGTGTGTGTGTGTGTCTGTGTGTGTGTGTGTCTGTGTGTGTGTGTCTGAGTGTGTGTGTGTGTGTGTGTGTGTCTCTGTGTGTGTGTCTGTGTGTCTCTGTGTGTGTGTGTGTGTGTGTGTGTCTGAGTGTGTGTGTGTGTGTGTCTGAGTGTGTGTGTCTGTGTGTGTGTGTGTGTCTGAGTGTGTCTCTCTGTGTGTGTGTCTGTGTGTGTGTGTGTGTGTGTGTCTGTGTGTGTGTGTGTGTGTGTGTGTGTCTCTGTGTGTGTGTCTCTGTGTGTGTGTCTCTGTGTGTGTGTCTCTGTGTGTGTGTCTGTGTGTGTGTGTCTGTGTGTGTGTCTGAGTGTGTGTGTGTGTGTGTGTGTGTGTGTCTCTGTGTGTGTGTCTGAGTGTGTGTGTGTCTGAGTGTGTGTGTGTGTGTGTCTGTGTGTGTCTCTGTGTGTCTCTGTGTGTGTCTGAGTGTGTGTGTGTGTGTGTGTGTGTGTGTCCTCTCTCTCTGTGTGTGTGTCTGAGTGTGTGTGTGTGTGTGTGTCTGTGTGTGTCCTCTCTCTCTGTGTGTGTGTGTGTGTCCTCTCTCTGTGTGTGTGTGCTGTCAGCCAGCTGCAGGGCTTCAAAGCAGACACACCGGTCCTCCTCTGGGCTGCGGTGCTCACATTCCTTCACTCCACCTGGCTGCTTGCGCACTCCACCTTCACACTGATGCTTCTTTTTTTAACCATAAAATGTGAATGTATTTATTAACTCTTAGCAGTATTCATTCATTCATTCATTCATTCATTCATAGCAACAGGGGGAGGAGGCGGGTGGAGCAGAGACCTCAGGTGTTTTTGAGTCTAGAACTGCAAAGTGACACTGAAGGTGTGTCTGACACCAGTGATTATGTTGTTATGATAAATATGCAACCTGAAAAACTGATGTGACAACGCAAGCACGCTAATTAACACATTTTATATAATAATTATTATAAAATTGACAAATTTAAGTTAAAAAATCTGTAAAAATTGAGGAAAAAAGTCACAAAATGCTGTAAATTTGTGGGAAAAGTAAAAAAAAAATCTCATTTTCTTCGTTTAAATATATATACACACACACAAATGAAGAAAAAAACACACAAATTGCTTAGAAACATGTGCCCAGATTGAAGAGAAAACATCCTGCTACCTGTTTTGTTAAGGAACTAAATTAATAGACTTTTGAGGATGTGAGATCTTTGAATGAAGACCAGTACATTTCCAAGAAAAACCAGAAATCATTATGAAAGCGAATGATAGATGTTGTAGTTTTGTCAGTGGAGCTTTGAATGTAGTGTATTGACTCCCTGTGCTGGTAATACACTGTAGAGTATTGTGTTGTGAGTCATGTTGAAGGTGGGAGTGATGCAAACGGGCCCCTCCAGGAGGAAGCATGAATGAAAGTGAGTCACAGTGCGTGCGGTGGCACTGCCGGCTTTACACTTTAATGAGACTACATGTGCTGAAGCTCTGTTTCTGGGAACTGCCTCTGTTGGCATGGGATGCACATGTTTGATGGACGCTTCCTCCTCACCTGCAAGGCTCAGCTGCTGACATTCAAAAACAACAACAACAACAGAAAGTCATGCCTTGTGTCCGGGTCTTTGGTGAAGCTGACCGGCCTTTAACAGCCAATACGCCACATCAAGTTTAATCAGTGGAAGATATTGATTTGTATTCGGGAGCAACGACCTCGTGGGGTCAGAGAGCGGTTCATGGCATGAAGGTCTGACTGTCACGTTATTTGTCCGGTTGATGGTTTGTACCATGAAGGTAGCACATGTCGCTGTCAGGCTGTCAGCTGCATTGTGATGCTGGTATTGTGAGGAAGGGCAGGCACAAAGGAAGCCTACAGGCCGGTGTATCATTCATTCATTCATTCATTCATGCAGGCAGGTCGTCGATGTGTGTGTCAGCTAACAGGAAGCGGTGGCTGCCAGGCGGAGTGTTCGATCACAGCTCAGCCAACTAGTATGGCACTTTATCCTACTATCAGTATGGACCCAGGCAGTTCTACCTGGTCTGACTGTGTCCTTTCCAGTTCAATGCCTGAACTTTGCACATTTGTCCACACTAGACTTTAAATAAAGATGGCCATCTTGGAATGCACCCTCCACACAGTTTCTGCACCAAGCTATACATATTTTTCCATCAATGTTGGACTCTTTAACATGAGAAGTCTTCGGGGATTGACTCGCTTTTGGAGCCACCCTCAAGTGGCCATTTATGGCACTGCGTTTTTAAGGGTATGTCTGTGTTTTTGCTTTGGTTTCGCAGTCCCTGGAGTTGCTGCTTGGAATTCATACACTAAAGTAACACAATAATGCAAACAAACTGACCAATTAAGGCAACTAGCAACTTAGGCCCCCGTTCACACTGGAGAAAGTCACTCGGCTAGAGTAGGATTGAATCCAGATAGCCTTTAAGCTGGATACGTTCAGACCTATTTTCAAATCTGGCTATCACACGCTCATCTGTGCTCAATCCGCCTTGTTTGTTGTCCTCCAAACCACTAGGTGGGGCCTCGTAATATACAGAGTCTGTTCAGGCTGCGGTAGAACCGCACATGCGGGAGCTGGATCGAGATCTATCCGTATATATCCAGATACGACCCGAATCCCAGTCTAGCTGAAATGATTTCCCGAGTGTGAACAGGGTCTTAGTGTTTTGTGAAGGAGTCTAGAGAGTGATGTTGTAGTTTCAGTTTGTGTAATCTGCAGTAGCATGCTAAGCTAATCTTAAGATGTCTCCAAAGAGGCATTCAGATCATCTAAGCTGCAGAATCCAGACCCATTATTGCAGGTCTGGACAGGTTTAGCTAACATCCAGTGAGCTAGCATGTGAGCCTGCTAATACGTTAGTGGATTGTAAGCCTGCAGAGCCATTCATCAGTGGTGAGGGGGTGAGGGGGGGGGGGGGGGGGAGAAAACCTGGAAACCTGACAGGCCCTGACACTGAAAGCTGAGGTTAGCGTGTGTTGTTGCTGATTTTGTTTGTTTTCTTCACAGTCAGTCGCTCGACTCTGCATTCACACACACAATCACATTTTTTTTGTAATCGCCCTCCTTTTGGCACAAATTCACTGCAAGCAGCTGTGACTGTCTGACAGCACACTGTGAATGATCTCACCGGCATATTTGCATCTAGACCCAATAACCGAATAACCCCTGCAGAAGCCTTTCAGCGCTGCCAGCAGTGAGCGTGTAAGGGCTCGGAGGGCCGCTGTTAGCCAGAGCAGCCGTGACATTCATGCACCACTGGCGAAAATAAGCAGCGTTTTAAAGCCATTTAGTGTCATGATTGGGACTGTCCACCTCAATTAACCCCAGCTTGTGAGTCAGTGGCAGAAATGACGAGCCCTTCCCATCAGTTCTGAAAATCTCTCCTATTTATGGGGATCATCATCATCATAAAGATCAATAAGGGAGGCTCACAGCGTGCTGGAATACGTCTGCTTCTGTCTGAACACCTGCTCGCAGTTTGCAGGTTGTCAAGGTGACAGATACTGTGTGTTAAATCCTGCTTTTGTAGGCAGCTATGTGATTGCCATGGCACACATGCACGCACACTCTTGGGAGGCCACTTCTCTCCACTTGGGCACCATTGAGACGCTGATTGTTTCACCATCTTACAGCCGTTGGAGAGAAGTTGTGACATTTAAACTCCAGTCTAATTTCCCCCTTCACTAGCACTCTGCACTGTTGTCATGGCAGCAAACCAGCCGACGGGCGTGTACGGAATGGACTTCAGTTGACAGGGGAAGTTTGAGTCTGTTGACTTAATAATGATGCTGTTTTTACAACCTTTGTTCATGCAGTTATTCAGAGTTTCTCAGAAGTCTAATGACAATTTGCAGTAATTCAAGTAGTGGAGAATCTAATAAGTAAATGGCAACTGGAGGAAATACTTTAGTGGAAAGTGGGCACTTAACCTTTGAGAACAATTCACACCTTGACATCACATGAGTGGTACTTGTTAGTCATGTGAGAGTCATTGGAGGAACGTAAATGGAGGTGTGAATGAACTGATGTAAAGTGGGCTTATAAGTGATGCAGCAGCAGCTCCAGCTCCCAGTCGAGGGTGCTGTCAATGAGCCTCCTCTAGACCATCTGTCTTCTCCGTCCTTCATTGTCTTTGAAGGAGTGAGCAAGAGGAAGGGTGGACATCAGAGTTGAGAGCAAATCAGTGATTTCAGGGAAAAAGACTCACAAGAGGACGTCACACACACTACAGATGTCAGTGTTGCAGAAATCTGCAGCAAAGCAGCTTTTCTACAGACTTAGTCTCAGGGAGTATCCAGCAAGGAGAGCTGGACAAACTTTAGAGGAGTCACGATGCTTTTAAAATGTGCTGACGACTAGCCAAACGCAACTCCTTTGCTTAGCCAGATGACCATTTGGCTGATGCCCTGGCAGGTTTGGACCACCCTACACGTGGTTTCTATCACAAGTCTGGGCCACAGCTTTCTTGGCTCAGCTGCCTGGTTGGGTTACTGAGTGCATTTTCAGGAGCAGCAAAGGTTATGTTAGCTTAGCACAACATGCCACATCGTCTTTACCAGCTGGCTGAGCTGCAGGCACACATGTCCTTTGACATCATGTTAACTTGAGCCGTTTTTAGCCGAACCTTAAAACTAGGTTACACTTGCATGACAAATTGATGTGGGTGCTCTGCACCGACACTTTGGCTTGTGTGAGCTGCGCTGTCTGTGTTTCTCTGGAAGTTTTATAGGATTTTGTGTTTCAGCTTCAGACAACTGTGCATGTTGGAATGTGTAGAGGTATACAGGTGTATGTGCTTGGTTCTTGGACGTTTTTCTAAGACCTACCTCCATTATTTTCATTGGAAGACAAACACTGTAAACACTGAAGTTGGGATGACTCTTCCTCGCTGAAAGTATTTAGTTTTTAGGTTTACAACCACAATAACTCAGGGATAGTGCAGAGTTGAGCAAGACTTTACAGGAATTTTTTAGAACAGGATCCAAGGTGCTTGCAAGGTGATGGAAAAAAAATATTTCAAACCAATCTGCGGCTGAAAGACCACCTACAGAGGATATTCTGGCGGTGAAAAACCCAGACGAGTGCGTGGGCTTGTGTAGGTCCTATAAGGTCCCGTTCACACTAAAGAAAGTCAATCCAGCTAGAGTAGGATTGAATCCAGATACGTTCAGACCTATTTTCAAATCTAGCTATCACACACGCGTGTCCACGCTCAATCCAGCTTAACCCGGCTTGTTTGTTGTCCTCCAAACCGCTAGGTGGCGCCTTGTAATATACAAAGTCCGTTCAGGCTGTGGTAGGACCGCATCTGCGCATGCGCCATGCTTTTTTTTTGTCCTGTGTCGCTCGTTTTTTTTGTTTTTTTTTTACTCCTTTGTAGCCCTGTGGAAAATAAACTCAAAGCTGTCATAGTTCGACGGTTGTTTACATACGGCTTTTGTACACGACCCGGACACTGTCCTTGTGAACCCGGAAGTATGTGAAGTGCGCATTTGCGTGCACCTCCGAGAGGTGGATTGAAATCAATCCGGATATATCTGGATTCGCGTTGTTCTGACTCATACTTATACACTGACAGTTCAGTCAAATAAATCAAATCAGTCCTACCTTGGCCCAATGCTGTTTTGAATAATGTCTTGAGACTTGGAGATAAGCAGGCTTGTGGAGGAAAGAAAGAGAGAATGCCCAGACTCATTATATTACGCAAAGAATTTAACACATTGGCCTGAATTGCAGACACAGTTTACACAAATATGTCAAATAGTTTTTTTTTCCCCCTCCTTTATGGAAACACACCAGCAGCTGTAACGGTACGAATGATTTGTCTTCATGCTGTGACCTTCTCCGTCCCTGTCTATTCTTTGCTCTGCTGCTCCCTCATCACACTGTGTACACACATGGACTGATTTATTTCCATTTACTGAAGTAGTGTTCAGAGAATTGAAAGTGTTCCTGTAGTTTCAGGTACCAAAAGGCCAGCTTATTTCCTGCTATTTGTTTTGCATTGATTTTAGCCCTGATAAACCTGCTGCTGGGTGTAGCTGCTTTGTGACATTGTGTGTGTGTGTGTGTTAAGGGGGTGGTGGGGGACGCCTACACAATCTTAAGTGATTGTAGGTGAGTCTAATGCTATCTAAACAGAGCGGGACGGCCCCTCCCTGGCTGCAGAGCACAGATAGGCCCACTTCAGACTACCAGGCAGAGGGGAAGAAAAAAAAGGACTGACTGCTGACTGCTGTCTGGATACGTCTGTTTCAAGTCAAGCCCAGGGGAACACACGTGACAGGGAGTGTGTGAGACTGTGTGTCTATGTAAGAAACTGCAATAGTGTGTGTGTGTGTGTCTCGAGGGAGTGTTTCAGTCTGCCTGAGTATGTGTGGAGTGGACGTAGCGAGTGATGGAGTGAACAAATAGCACTGCACACGTTTTTGGATTAAGAGGGGCAATACATAATTCAGGATCTATTAAATATCAGTCATATTACTTAAACCCTTAATTGGATTTAAATTGGGAGCCTACATGTTGTTACTGTAGCTGATTTTAATTAAGTTTCTTCTGCTCTTCATACGTCTTCTCCCTCATGTGTTCATTTATTTAGGTGAAAATGATCCTCAGCTATATATATATATATATATATATATATATATATATATATATATATATATATACATACACACATGTGAACTGGAAATGCTCCTCAAAAGTGGCTGGTTAGCTTCCTGCGTATTTAAAGCAGATTTGACACCAGGAAATTACACATTAGAGCATCAACATCAATGCTTGTATATTAACAATGGATCCCATGGTCGTATGTACTGTTGAAGGGCTGCTTGTAGTGACAAACCCGCAGAGAATAGTATAGTACAGGCAGTTATTCTTGGTGTCCTTTGTGCTCATATGTTCCTCACAAAGATGGCAGCGATCATGCTAACTGCTACTTGTTAGCTTCCATAGAGCCACAGCAGCTCGTGCTTTGTGTTTTCTTTGTAATTTGTTGGTTAAAACAAGTCTAAACTGTGAGTCAGTGTTGAGAGACATGAGTCCAAAGTCCTGTCCACAGAAGTTTTATTTGTCCTACCAGCCGTCCAAAGACAAGCCCGGTGTATCTAAAGCTTGTTTGGTTTGGTCTGCGGTCAATGATTAAAGGGTCATCAGAACAAGTGTTCTCCTCAGGGGAACCAAACTCAGTATACTGTACGATTACACATTAGGTGTATTAGGTAATGGGAGTCCATGGCTTCAGATCGGCTTTGTCTGGCTTCGTGTGTGTTTGTGTGTTTGGGAACATTCAGTGCTCCTGTTCCCGTCCCGTTCTGATGTCTGGTTATTTTTAGCCGTGCTCTCTCTCAGGAGCCTTTGGTTTGCTTCAGCTGCTTATTTTTCTTGCCGTACTCTACCTGTGTGCATGTACATCTGTCTGCATGCCATTTCTTCTCTGTCGGTGTCACTCCCCGTCTTTGACAGAAAACGGCAGACGTTCCCCGAAGACAGTGCAGCGACTCTCTCTCTCACTCTGAGAATTCAGTCCTATACACTTGACAAGATTTCTGAAATCCCCCCCATGAAAACAGTTTTAAAGAAAAAGAAGGCAGGGCGTTTGTGTCATTTTCGATGTCTGTCTCCCTACATGTGTGACGGGGGCACAAAAGATTTTATTGAAGACCTCAAGGGAAGAATTAAAGCTTATAGAACCGGAGCTCATCTAATAATAGACTGACTGCTGGTGACACTCGGGTCTTAGTTTCTACCCTCCCTTTAAGTGTCCTTGCCTTTCCTCCTATACCTCTTACCTGGCCATGTTTACACCTGTGCCTTATTATTGTATATGTGTGTGAAAGGTCACATGAGGCTCAAGGGTGCAACATGCTAATTTATAGCTAATCTGGAATGAGTGAAATGAAATATCCTGGCAGCAGCAAAGATTAGTTGCAGAATATATTTGGGTGAACGGTATGATTTGCATGTCTGCCCGGCCTGGTGCTCCCCACAATAGCAATGTGACAGAATGTGTTACTATCACAAATATTTGTTGGTCACAGTGCTTACTTTCTGTAAAAGGATAAAAACGAAGACTAGCTTTTGTTGATAGAACGCCAGTGATGCTAACTTCTGTGTTGGCCCACAATAATCCTTTTGGCACTTTTTTTTTGGTCACGGCTCGACTCGCCATTAATTAGCTGCTGTGGTCCGACAGCACAGCTCCTTGCGTAGCGCCATCCTAGCAGGCCTCAAATCCATCACTTTAAATGCTTTGGAAATGTCTTGTTAAGAAGAAAACCTGTGATATAAAAAAACTTCTTAACAGTTGAAAGAAGAGCCCAGCTGCTGCTGCTGCTGCTGTTGTTGATGTCCATTCTCTTCCTGTCTGGGAACTGTACAGGAATAAAAAGTGTTGTGCCTCTTAAATGGAACCTCACACACTACAGTGCTTCTTTTCACCATCTAATTCCCTGTCAGCATAAACATAAAGACAGATCAATGGTGCAGCATCTGCTGTCTGATTGGTTACATTGCCCGTAAAGTGAGCAATCATGCACTGAATCGAATGCGACACAGAGTCTCTGATGGTGTGGGGGAAGCTTTGTGTGCCCCCTGCCCCTGTCAACACTACAAAATCACAACTATTCATTTAGAGTGTTTACAAAAGGCGCTGTTGGAGCTTTTTAAAAAATTGCTGGTTAAGCCAGAAAAGATGTGTTTTCAGATTTAGCTGGTTCTTGCCATTCTTCACGCCTCTGTCTTACTTCTGCTCCCTCCTATCAGGAGGATTTGAGAGGAGAAGAGAGAGAGAGAGAGGGAGGGCTGGATGGGAAATCCTCTTCTGAGGCAAACCCGTCCTACAGTTCCTAACACAAAGACAGACAGAGGAAAGAAGGAGATTACTAGTACATGCCAGACAAGGTGCTGATACTGTGAAGTGTTAATCTTTAACAGATTGGGGCTGCTGCCTTCACTGGCTGCCGTTTCATCGTGTGGTGCCTCTGCATCCTCCTGTTAAATGGCTACTCGTGCAGATTGTGAATGAAGGTCAGTCACCCCGGCCGCAGTGCTCTTGTTCAGTTAGGAGTGTTATAAAACATTAATAATCCCAATTCCCTATGGATCTGCTGGAACTGCAGGAGTTGTATGAAACATCATTCTTCAACTCAATACCATTCAGACCTTGTTGTTGTAAAAATCCCCTAATAGCCTGAAACATATTGGAAGTACTGTGAAATTGCAGTTCCTCAAATGGCCACATGAGGGTGGCTCCAAAAACGAGTCAGACGAGTCTATTGAGTGGCAGATGGGTGCTGTCTCTGATCACCGATTTTCAATTTCAGCAGACGCCTGCTTTAGCACCATTGATGTTCAAGATCTGGATTAGCAGGGAGTTAACTGGACTCAGCTCAGACCCTGAGAGGATGGCGATCGTCTGAGCCACCACATGGACTTCCAAAGCTGCTGCTACCTGGTCCTGAATCAGATACTCTGACTGCTCTTACATTTGTCTCTATGGTGGTGAAATCCTTCCATATAGGCAGCGAGAAGCTAGGAAGGCCATCTTTGTTGCTGTAAGGACGGGTTGGACAGCATTGTTTTTAGTGATTACATCGGCTGTCATGTGCTCCTTCAAAGTACTTTGACAGTGGAGACACACAGCCTTCTCTTTGTAGTTATCTCAGTTCTGATCTCCTGTGTGTCTCTGTCCAGATAGAGGGCCCTCTTCAGGGAATTCCAACTATGTGAGCCTGACCTTGCCCCTGGGTTTGAACTTAACTAAGGAAAAAACCGATCTGTGTCCTGCCTGCATAGAAGGTGCTGATGTCCCTGATTAAAATGTTGTAAATGTCAAGATAGGAAGGGGGAAGTTTTCATGCTAGGCATGTTCTGTATCCTGTAATTACTTTAGATTAGCTGGTGAGTCAATGTTTGCCCTCTGTCTAATGAGAGGAGGAAGTAGCACTGTCCAGAGTTCCTGTCAAGTACAGGAACCAACCAGTCTGATGATCTTCTGAATATGCTCCTAGGTTTCCAATCTTAGTAAGATGATAGGTTAAAAAAACATTGGCCAATTCTTCTTGATCATGCTCTCCAATGTTTGCTCACCAGACAATAGGAACAGGACAGCAACTTCTCTCCATGTATGTACAGCCATACATACTATATGTTTTTCCAAATATAAAACCAGGAAATATTGATTTTTAGGGCTGATTAGACAAAGTCCTCCTCAGTGATTAGGGTTAGGGTTTCAGTTTCTTCTTCCTTATCTGGTTTGAGTAGGAGTCGTCTTCCAGTTCTGGCACCATTGTGTCATGTTATAGCACAGCAGCTGATCCCGTGTGGCTGAAATGAATTAAATAATAGAGGCGGAGAGCAGACGGAGGCTTGCAGTGACAAAGGCAGGCAGTAGCGGTTAATTACAGATCTTGTTAGAAATTTGTCTGCAGATCAAACGAGGAAATGAGTGTACAGAGTGCGAGCTCCTGGTAGGAGATGGAGTGACTTAAAGGTGGAGAGGAGAGCACAGTAAAAGGAAACCAGTTGGGCCAGATGTGATCTCCTCTTCCTACCCTTTTTCCTGTGCTTGATCTGACCACCTGCTTTCTCACTCCTGGACTGAAGTAACAACTGAGTCACAGATTATTGATAAATCTCCCTCATCAGAGTCCGAGCCTGGCTCCTCCAGCTCTCACACTGACAGGGCCTCTGGTACCAGGAAGTCTTGGGTTAGAAGTGCCAGTTGACGGCCACGGAGGTCAACAGCTGACTGGTAACAAAGAACCACAGATCTGAGAGGAACAGAGTAGGTCACTGTTGAGAATGAGATCACATTTACTCAGCAGTCATTCCTCCCACATGTGTAAATGTGAATACATTACTCGGAAGTCAAAGGGCTAATTTATTGCTGAAGACAACATGTATTTTCTGGAGATGGCAGGAGGAGTAAAACACAAGGTAAATGGCATGTGTTAATGCTGAAATTCCACACCTCCACCTAGAATATGAGGCTCAGCATTCAGCTGGAGGATTCTTAATGGCACAAACTGGCAGCCATACTCTACTCTATTATTTTAGGCTGAAGATCTAATTAATGATCTACAGCCAGTTACTTCATGTGTACTCTAATGTAATCTGTGGACTTCAGACCTTGTTTCTATTTTTTGCGTAGTGTTACATGAGGCGTCACTCATCCACCTTTAACTCCACTCAGGCTCCACCTCTTTGCACAGTTTGGATTAGCAGGTGGCATGTGGAGCTACCATGCTGAGCTTTAAAACGTGATGTCACAAAGGGGTCTTCCATCTTTATAAGTAATGCAGTGAGGTATTTATCAAGCTTTCCACAGTCAGAGAAGATGAAGGGTGGCTGTTTCTAACTGTTCATGGTATTTATGCTAAGCTAAGCTGCTGCTTTAGCATTAGTGTAATGCAGTCTAACTTGCTAATATTGTTGCATACAAATGTCCTATGGTGTAAATGATGCCTTATGCAGAACAGGCCAATTAAATCTATACAGTGCAGCCAAATTCCCACACTCAGCTTTTAAAGTCCATTTCTACTGTGAGCTCTGACTGTATAATGTTTCCTTGTATGCTAACCGCTTCAAACCTCTGTTGCCTGACTATCTTGTAACATGTGGGGCCCCAATTAGCCGGGTCAGATTTGTTGTGAATCAGTTGTGCAGGTAATTACTCGCTGGATGTTGAGTTGTCTTGAGCTGTGCAGCGGACGAGTGTTAGAGTGAATCTTCTCTGTGTGTGTGTGTTTCCATTTGTGGTCAGAATAATTGCTCAGGATGTGCTTGGAGAACAGGAATATAAAATATTACATTCCCCGCTGTGTCTCTGCAGCCAAGCACACTAGGAAAGAAAAGCAGAAATAAAGGGAGTTGAGCTGTGTGTGGATTCTTACAAATTGTCTGGATGAAGAGACACTCATGTCTCACATGTCTCATTACCGCATTTCATTTGTCTAGCTCCTCTCCATTCTCCATCACGTTCTCTCTGTTTTGTCTCCTCGTCCCCCTCTTGTGTGTTTTCTCTCTCTCTCTCTCTGTGCTATATGTTTGTCTTGTCTTCCTTTTTCTCTCTCCCTGGGATCACTGGCATCTAATTCTCTCCACTCTGCCTGATTAAGTCAGCACATGTACCCTCTTTACATTATCGCTCGCACACATACACACTCATGAATGAGCGTCCCCACAGACCTAATCAGTCCTACACTTAGTTCTCTCTCACACCATTCCAGACCTAATGAAAAAACATGAGGGCTGTTAAAAAGAAGCCGGGATGGACGGATGGAAAAAGATAGCAGCAGGAATAAACGATGGTAGAGCAGAGAGGCAACTAATTCATTAACAAAACCACCGGTCGTACTTCTACCCTTTTCAACCTGAAAGCGGCACATTTATATGTGTATATATAACTAATGCAAAGCAGCATGGAAACTAGTTAAACTAACATTAATGTGTTATTTTAGTGTTTTATTGATTGGTGTAGGGGTCGTTTCTTCATTGTAAGAGAAGCTTTAGCGGGTTGTTTTTGTGCGGTTTAAAATGGTTTTATTGCCATTTGTCCAGTGCACAAGAAGCTTTAGTGACTTATTGAAATAGGTTTTAACCATTGACAGTAAAAACTATGGACAGAGCTTCCGTGACGTCACCCGTTTGTTTCTGAAGAGCCGTTCTGAGGCTCGGTGGGAGGTTCCAGGACGTTGATGACCGCCGCCATGTTGGCAGCGTCACGTCCGCCAAAACTCCAAATATGGACAAAAAGGGGGAGCACGAGCGGGGTTTAGGGGGACGGGCGATCGTGGAAGCAGGAAACTCACGTTGTGATACGTGAACTGTCTGTCACTCAAGCGGCAACGCCCATAATTATGCGTAATTTTAAGTCAGAATACAATTGAAACGAGTGAGTTGTAAAAACAATTCACCCCCCCTACAATTGACACTAGAAGATCATCTGAGACCAGAGTGGTTTTTTGTAACGGGCTGTAAACATGTTTTTTTCTGCTGTGAAGTCGGCCATTTTAACATAGGAGTCTATGGGAAATTACTCGCTTTTGGAGCCAGCCCCCAGTGGTTGCGGCGTGAATTTGACACTTCCGCATGGGCTTCAACTTTGAGCCCCGAAGGTTGCCGCTTGGTTTTAACTGTGTTTATTTGCTCATTGTAAAGAGGGCTTTGGTGGGTTTATTTACCCTGTTTAACATGGATTTAGTGGGTTTGTGTCCAGTGTAAAAGGGCCTTTAGTGGGTTTTGTGGTGTAAAACTGATTTTTACATTGCAAATATATGGTCTCCGGTCATAATCAGGGGCTGTAGGAGGTGAAATATGCTGCAGAATGACAGAAAAGTTGAGTGAGGCTAACAGTCAGAGCTGCTGCAGAAAAGATTCATTCAACACGCTGATGCATTCATACGGCTGAGACACGTAATATTCAGACACACTCTGTTAGCCACTGGCAGGCTGTCAGTCACACCCCTGAATGAAGCTAAATTGATGTATCGTGCTGTAATGTACCTTTGTATTACATTACTATACACTCTGTTGCATCTAAACAGCCCACCCTCTGGTGTGTGTGTGTGTGGAGTGGAAGAGGTGCCATGTTGCATGAATGATTGAAAGAAATACTGGACTGGAGGTTTGCATTATTGTCACTGTGTGTGTGTGTGTGTGTGTAGGTACTTGAGGAAGATGATGCTTTACAGCCAAGATGGGCATTATTGAATGTCTGCACCTGCGCGTGCCTGTACGTGCACGCACGTCTGATTATGATGATGAAGTCTCCCGATGGGACTCTGCCTGCTACAGTCCTCCAGTAGTCTAATGAGAAGCTGTTTCCGTAGTTACCAGGTGTGAGAGCCGGCAGCTCATAATGTCCTGTGTTGAAGAACAAAGGATGAGACTGAGAGAGCAGGGTTGGAAGTGAAGGCGAAGGAATGAAAGGGGTGGAGTACGGCAGAGTGGAAAAAAAAAATCCCTGATATCTGGTGTGAATGATCAATTTAACTGTGTGTGTCTGTATTGATATTTGAGGTGTGTGTGTTGCATGTGAGGAGTGAAGACACTGAATCTTTGTAATAAACCAGGGGACCTGAACGTGCATCAATTCAAATCGATTTCCATTACAGAGGTGAGAACAGTGAGGTGGAGCTGGGTGGTTAGCGTGTGTGGTCAGATCATATTAGGCACTGTTGAGCTTTTTTCCACAGTGGATTTAGCTCAATAAGCACTTTGCCTTTTTTAATGTGTGAAATGCTGCCAAGAGCAAAGTTCTAATATGGAGGACCTTACTTTTAGTGGCACCCTCAAGTGGCCAGTCAAAGAACTGCAGCCCTGTCAACTTGAACTACATTATGTTAAAACACCCTTAACCAACATCAGAGAAGAAGTGGCGACAGTGCTGCTCTTCAACACATGCAGTGGACAACTATCATGTGAATTCTGCACCCGTGTGCTGTCTGGAAAGGACTCTCCGTACCAGTAGGTGGCAGTAGTCGGATCACAGACAACCAGCAACCACTGGGGCTGCCATGCAGAAGTAAAATTAAATTGCAGTTCACCCCATAGCCTCTAGGGGCTGCCTCCAAAAGTGTGCCAGTTTTTATTTATAATGATATGAGGATTTAAAATAACACATAATCATGGGTGTGACTGCTTTGAGTGAGCGATCTAGGAGGATATGTTATGAAGTAGGGCTGCCACAAACGACCATTTTGATAATTCGAATAGACACGATTATTGGAGTAATCGGATCACACTTAAATGTCGTAATGACTACTTCAATAGTGGACGACTACTTTGGACCGCTAATTTGTCATTGATTCATCCGAAACCACCTCTATGCCTGGAGCCAAAACCCTTGTGCTTTAAAAGTGTGTGTCCCCGCTCACCCTTTCCCACATCTCCCCCGAAACACATTACCGCCAAATCTAAACACTTCCTACATACAGCTCATCCGGGTTTCGAACCCAGGGCATCTTGCACCCAAAACACCGATCATTCCACTACAAATGTGTTGCCATGTGATGACGTCACTAATCGTTGCAGCCCTTTTGTGAAGGCTTGTGTGACTCCAGGGGTGAGGAAAATACAAGCTGAATATGCAGGCTAAATTGGCGATTCATTGTGTTTTGGTACCTTCTAAAAATGGTGATCTGCTTAACTCAACATCTGGAAATATAAGGAAGGAAATTCAAAGCTGGTTGTTGCACTCATGTATAGTTAAGGTTTTTTATGTTCCCATCAGGCAGTATCTTAGACAGTGCAGAAGCCTAAATCAAGGTTTTTGCTGCAGACACTTGTGAGTCATGTGTCATCACTCTTTCATTGGACAGAATAATAGAAACACCTCACAGTAATAACAGGCCAGGCTTTGAGTTTATTGCCGAGTGTCTGAGTAGGAAATCCAAAGCTTCAGTGTTGCTGCTGTATGTAGAAAGACCTACACCTGTGTACTTGTCAGTGTCAAAACATAATAGCATCACAGTGAGCACCCTCTATTTCTGGCTGCCAGTTCTGTAACCTGACATTCTCGCGCCTGAAGGTTCAATTTTTTGCTGCAGGTTGGGTGAATGAATGACACCTGAACCTCTGCTAACGTGTCCCGAGAGAGCTGAACAAAACAGGGAGGAGGTGCAGTCGGGTGAAAAAAGTTCTGCAGATAGCAGCCGTCCTTCACACTTTATTCACGTTAGAATTCAGCTGAAATCTCAGCCGCCCTTGCTTTCTCTGTGCGTGTGTGTGTGATTTGCGGCTGTTCTGAATCAGTTATACTGAAAAGCTTTTTGTTTTCTGCTGTTGTGTAACCCTGCAGATCTGATCCACTGCACCAATGAGATGAATGTGAACATTCCCCAGCTGGCAGACACGCTGTTCGAGCGCACGGCCAACTCCAGCTGGGTGGTGGTCTTCAAAGCCCTTATCACCACCCACCACCTCATGATGTACGGCAACGAGGTAGGAGGCGTACACACACACACACACACACACACTGTACTCACAGCAGATAACGCCCTGCAGGCGGCATCAATAAGTGATAATATTACTCAACTCTGTCTGGCCCCCACACACATTTGGTCCTTTTATTCACGTCCATGTAAGAGCTGACTGGTACGTACATGCTGGACACACAGCGTGACTGATTAGCTGTGGAGTGTAGAGAAATTAATTATCTGTGTATGAGCTAGAGGCAAAAGAATAATCAAATATATTAAATGAATAAAAACATTGCAGGAGGAATAACGTCTGTGGATTTCACACAATAGCCTGAATGTTTGGCAGGATGATGAAGTCTTGTATGTGTACACTAGCTGTCAATAATTCAGAGCTCACCTGCTTTGAAACCTGACTGATTGAAACACAATCGTTTTTTTACATGAAAGCATACTTTGATATTCAGATGCCCTTTGGTGCATATTATGGTGTTATAGAGCTGAATGTATATTTAATGAAAACTGCAGTCCAAGCACAAACTGGCTCTGTTGTGAGAGTCTTTCTTCTGTCGTAACATGGCATCCATACGGCTGCTACACTGTGACTGTACTTATACCCCGTTCACACTGGGGAAATAAATCTGGCTAAAGCGGGATTAGGGCCGCATCCAGATGTATCCAGATGTTTTTTTTTCCTGAGTGTGAACACCTCGAATCCGGCTGTATCCAGTTTAATTTCAGTTAGCTCAAATATGGCTCAGGTGTGAACGCAAATGTGGCTAGCGAATCCGGCTAGCGACATGCTACTTCCGGTTCATGATGTGCTACTTCCGGTTCACGGGGCACGACGCAGGACAAAAAAACGCACGACGCGTGTGCACACGTGGTCCTAACGGTGCCTGAATGGACTCTGTATATTACGAGGCGCCACCTAGTGTTTTGGAGGACGGCAAACACGCTGGATGAAGCCGGATTGAGTGCGGACGCAAGTGTGTGCTAGCCACATTTGAAAATAGGTCTGAACGCATCCAGCTTAAAGGCTGTCTGGACTCAATCCTACTCTAGCTGGAATGACTTTCTCCAGTGTGAACGGGGCCTTAGAGTTCATGGTCAGCAGGTTCACGTTCTTAGAAGCTGTTTTCATATATTAATTGAATCCGCATCCATGAAGCGTCTGTGATGTTACCCAAAGGTTCTGAAGCTCAGTGTGGTGGCCTCCAAATCCCAGTTAATCCTCATAAGAAGCCTGGTGTGTTTATTTGTGCTGTAAACATCAGCATTTTAATATTAAGGTTTGTGAGGGTTGACACCAACATGAACACATCTGAACCATTTTTTATAATACTTCACAAAAGACATCCACATGCAATAAGAGGCCATGACATTTCGGTCATGAACCGCCGACTTATGCTTCGAGATAGAAGCCTCCACTCACTCTATGTCTAATGTGACGTGGGCTTGGATGTAGGTCCCCATATTTTATTATCTTTTTCTACTGATCCTTTAAGAGAATTTCTAATTTTTTCAAGATGGAGAAAGTAGAGTGTGTCTTTGACCTAATGTGTAACAGCTGTCTTTCCATCTGAACACAATCAGCGCAAGGAACACAGTACTATTACACCTTATTTAAGCCTGAGTGGTCAATTGACTCACTTTTAAGCCATGTTCATGTGCACACTTGAGTAACTGCAGTTTATTTACAGCGCAGGAGCTGCTGCTAGTAACAATTAATATTATATTCAGCGTTTTTAGGTACAGTTCCACTTTTTGTCAGTGAAGTTCGGTGAACAATATGGCTTCAGTAACGTGCTTGTAAAGACTGTCTTCTCTAAACGAGTTTTATTTGGCTATAGATACGTTTAGCATCTATTTAGTGTTACCTTCAACTCAATTACTCAATTACTTGCCTCAAAGACTCAACACGTTTGACTTGTGAAGCTAACAGTTAGCTTTTATTATCTGTTTACTGTGTTTCGGAAAAGCTAAGCTAGTGCTGCTAGCATTTGCGTAATTGCAACTTATCTCTAAATCTGCAGCCATATTGAAAACACTGTGTAATCACATGAAACAAAAACAACAAAACAAACATCCTCTTTCACACACGTTATACAAGCTGACACACCCTGCGCTGAATTCCTTCTCATTTCTGTTAATATGACGAGGCTTCTCTTCCGCGTTCGGCCAGGATCACTGGAGTGGACATTACGTAACGCTTCCTTTCAACGGTTCATTGTTTATTGCGTTAATCTAAACTTCCTTTGCGAGAAGGAAGCGCTGGGTGTGAGATCATTGTGTTACAGCCCACGAAAGAGGCTGACATCCAAACAGCAGCATATTAACTGCAGAGAATTACTGCAAAACATGCTGGTGGTGCAACAGGAACAAACTGACACCTTCGATGATTAAGACGCCACGACTTGGTGTACAGATCAGAGAGACGTCACGTCACGAGGTGGCTCTATCCTAAACGACTGCTGTGGAAGCATGTCTGATAAATCATGCTAAGTAGGTCACTGCAGAGCAGCGGGGATGTGGTGGAGAGGCATTCCCGATCTGTATGCTGATTTATCTCCGAACCATCACTGTCGGATTCAACCTGTTTGATGTTGATGTCTCACCTAAAGTGACTCAACAGTGATTGAAGCTCTATGCTAATTCATAATTTCCTGCAGCTCGCAGCCGCTTTTTGCTTCGCTCTGTTTATGTCTGCTGTGGCAGATAATGAAAGATCTCCTCCTTAAGTTATTAATATGGCTTTAAACTGTTGTGTTCACAACATTTCATTATGTCTAATCCTTTATAATGTGGTGATATTAAAGCAACGAACAGCATCTTTTTGTTTTTTTGCATTCAGAACAGATGTTGTTATATTCTTCACATTGGCCTGTAGCAGGGAGATAAGTGGATAAATCATATAAAACGTGTACAGTGCAGCACAGTAATCTTGTTTTACTAATTAAAAACAGAGCCATGCAAAGCATTACTAATAACTCAAGTCCAGTATTTTATTCCAGTATGTTTCCTTTCACTGGTTGTGTAGGAGTGTGTACAGTCACTTCGCTGTTTCTGTTGTTGCCCTCCGAGCTGTAGTGGAGTGTGCACTCATCAGGCAGCATTCATCAGGCCTGTCAGGGCGGCCGTGCTGACTTGAGACTCGGCGGCCAGGTGTCCCTGCTCCCTCACGGCCGTCTCATCCATTACCGTCAGAGCTGAGAGAAATCTGGCCGTAAAATTAGAAACCACACACCCACAGAATTGGGGTCAATAGACTGTACATTCCCTTTCAGATCAACACATTGACCAGCTGCTGGCACGCCGCGGCCTTGTACACACAGTCTGATGGGACCTCTCAGAGTACTTTTACATCGAATTACAAATAAGCACCAGAACGCTGACGTCTGTCCCTTCACATATCACATACTGATCCGATGAAGGTGATGATGAAGGCCACGTCTTTATCTTGGGTCACCCTGCCTTTAAGACCATTTAAACCTAAAAATGTAATCTCTGTCAAGAGAGAGGGGACATTGTTTAACTTTCCAGGAATGTCATGTAATGTCACACACAATCTGTGCAATGACACCATGTCTAAATGAACACAAGGACCCTTTCCTGCTGTATGTTCTGTACAAAAACAGGTTTCTGCTTTGTCTGCTGACGATAACATATCTGTGATAGAGCCCAAAAAAAGTGTTAGCGTTTAGATGCTTCTGGTTCCCTTAGGTGCAAGCTAACTAGTGACTAACTGACTAACTGAACAGGGCAACAACAGTATCTTGGTAAATTAAGGGTTAATTAATTTTAGCACTGTTTCCTTGTACTGATGTCTGTGTGTTTTTTGTAAGATGCATTAAAGAAGGTCGCATGCTATGTTAAGTAGTGGTGAAGGTCATGTGACTGTGGTATGGTTACCTACTAGTGTAGCATTAGCATTTTTTTGCCATTCAGCGGGAAAATGATCCTGCTGAGCACATGTGATGCTAACATCCAGGTTAGCCTACAAAAATATACAGAACACATCAGAATGAGAAAAGATACAGTATTAGAAAGTAGGGGTGTAAGAAAAAATCGACTTGATATATCGCGATATTTTATTTGGAGGTACTGGTATCGATTTAATTTGTGGCTAAATTGATTTTTTTATTAATAATTTATGAGCAAACATTAATTTCAACATCTTACTTTTGTGGTTCACACTGTCTCTTTTAGCATAAAACCAAATTGAATGTGAGATACAGTTGCATCGTGAAATGTTTTTATAATTAAAATTATTAAACATTTTGTTCTTGTGAAAGATGTATTGCTAGTATTCAGATGAGGCTTTCCAAACAAGTTTCCATACTTTTAAAAATATATATAAAGTCGCAATATATAACGTCTTTGTTACAGTATCGGGATATATCGTATATCGTGTATTGTATCGTGACATGTGTATCGTGATATGTATCGCATCGCCAGATTCTTGCCAATACACAGGCCTATTAGAAAGCACTTCTCTCCACTTCTCCACCAAGTGTACGGCCAACAACACCATACTAATGAACAGCAGTAGAAAGCAATGTCTGAATTTATTTAAATGTCGTCCATTGTATGCAAGTCTGGATGTCAGCAAAATCCAGCTCATTTTAAAGACCGTTTCTGGTAGTACTTTCAGCCCATGCTTTTAAATCAAACGTGGGAATTCACCATTCAGAGCAAATAGCAGGAGAATTAAGTTTTAATATCTCTTCTTCGCCTCGCCTGCCATATTTGTTAAAGGGCTGGGGATTGTGATTGGAGTAATAGCGTATTTCACTCTGTGTGTTAGTGTGTGTGTGTGTGGGGCAGGTATTGATAGTCATTCAGTTCTTCACCTCCAGTTTTTTCCGCCCTGCCAAAAAGCAATCCTGGCAAGCTCCCCAATGACACTGTGAAATCTTGCAAAGCGATCAAGAGTCAGTCAATATCTTTAATCACGATTTCACTTTTGTGCTCTCACAAAGCCACTTTAATAGTCTCAAGTTTTCTCCTCCTGGTTGTTGTGTCAGATGTGCTGCTCTAATGTGAACCTTTAGCAGTTTAATACACATGTAAAAGCTTAATTTGACTGCAGGCAGGAATGTTTGGGCTCCATGTCTGGCTATTGTCTCCGTTGTTATCATTTGTCGGTGTGTGCCTCTGCTTCCAAGTCTTTGTATGATAGGCCAATATGTACCAAAAACAGTCCAGCAGGAAACCCCAAACAATAGCTGAGAGAGCCATTTTCAATCTCTCTCTCTTCCCAGCCACAGGGCTCCCGTCTCCCCAGAGAGGCTGCTCGGTCCTCTCCTGGGAGTGTTGAACCCTGAAGAAGGCTAAAGGGGGAGACAGAGAGGAGGCAAGGACATGGGAGAAACGAGGGGAGAGGGAGTGTTTGTTCATGGAATTACAAGAATAAGGAAAAGATGACTGTACAAGAAATGAGTGCCAGAAAAGAAGAGAGAGAGAGAGGAAGGGAGTCATTTAGAAGTCAAAGCTGTTTTTAAAAAAATCAATTTTTAAATCGCTAACCACACTTCTTCAAATGGATATTTGACACATAATCCACCTGAATGTCTTCTCTTTTTCTTGCATTTCTCGTAACTCATTCTACAAGAACAACATATTTACTTTGTGTAATGTGATATGTCAGTGGTCGGGCTTTGTTTAGCTTGGATTCCTGTAAGCAACCGTTCACTGTGCAGCAGCTATGAAGCTAAATCTTGGAAGTCAACATCCGTTTCTCTAACCGGCTCTGGGCTGTGTTAAAGCTTGTGTGTTATTGATACTGTGAAGTTGGACATTTTATTTACTTACTGTTGGATCCACCCTCAAGTGGCCATTAGAGGAACTGCGGTTGCTGCTGATTTTTGACTTCAAAGTCAGCAGTCTCTCTGTCCTCTGGGGAACTTGAATAGCAGATCCTTTGGAGTGTTCCTGCTGTATTTCTGCAGTATTCAGTGATCTCCCCTTATATTGTGAAACTAAGAATGCACACAGTAACCTGAAGCTGTTACGCTAAATGTTCCCAAGAGGAACAATCTTTTAAATAGCCCTCATAGTTCTCTGTTTTCTCTCAGTGCGCTGTGACTTCGAGGAATGTCACAGCTAAAAGATTTGCCAGACCACAGGGTACAGTATAACACGCTGCTGTGAAAGCCTCTTTTTTTGGAGTTTGTTTTCAAGGACGCCGTGTACTCAAAAAAAATACTACCAATCATCCTTTCTTCTTCTCCGGGGCAGGCTGGTTGTAAGTGTCAGCAAGGAAAATTACAGTCTGATTGATTGCGCCTCAGTGCATCAGGAATCAGGATGGAGAGCTGTGACTCTGTACATCTGTACATCAAAACCAGATGCAGGGATAGAAGTGGCGTGCATTTAAAGTGCGGGCAGGATGAGGGAAGATGGACGCAGAGAGTAGACAGTGTGAGAGTCATTAAGGACATGAGAGGAGACGGGGACGGTCTGGCGAGGACACCGGTGAAAGTGCTGATGGTAGCAGGACACACTGCTTTCCTTTTCTGTGTGTGTGTGTGAACGCTGAGGTGTGAGTGTGTGTGTGTGTGTGCTTGTGTAAAGTTGCAGTGCGAGTCACCCACCTCGCCGCCGCTGGTGTCCCAGATAGCGAACAGCCCATTTGTTTCAGTTACGTCACCGGAGCATTCTCATCGCTATACCCACCTCTGGGGAGAGTGAGGAGGCAGAGATTTAAGGAAAGATTGTGTGTGTGTGACAGAGATGTGAAAGACAGGCACGTGACCAAGCAAACGAAGGCGGACTGGATAGAAAATGAAAGACAGAAAGAGGTGTAGAAAAGTGCTGACTCAAGTGCTGTGTCAGAGGGATCATGGTCAGGGAGTGTGTGTGTGCTTGAGAGGTCACCATGACTCTAATAGGGGCCACTGGTGATAATCTGAAAAGCTTGACTGCACACATACACAAAGTCACCTCACATGTGCTTTCTATCAGCAAAACATAAAGATGGTTGTGTTGTCTGACCACCGTGTGTGTGTGTCAGCGTGATGAAGATGGACTCCTGCTTACCAAACACCTCATCTTTAAAAACTCCAGGGTGACCCACGTCCAGCTGACACACTCACCACACACTTCCGTGTGATCAATAGATGAAAGTACTGTGTGTGTTTTTGTTTGTGTGTGTGTATATATATATATATATATATATATGTGTGTGTGTGGTGGTCCCACTGGGCTCAGCAGGCTCAGCCATCCAGAAAGGTGCAGGGCTACAGCAGGCTCATACAGATTCTCCCAGTCAGCGGTGTCTGCAGCTGTTTTTTTTTCTTTGCAATACTGATTCAGGTTATTGATTTGGAGTATCTGCTTGCACAATACTGGTCTGATTTTTAATTAAACCCACCCCAGGAACAGCCATTGTTCAATTAGGGCTTAGCAACTGTAACTAGGCACAGTAGGTGGGTTAACGTAATATAATGGGTGTAATATGCAATAGGGATGCAACGACTAGTCAACGGCAAAATTTGTGACGTCATCACATGGTATGCAGGTGTAATGCATTTGATAGCAGGATCATTGGCGCTTTGGGTGCAAGAGGTCCTGGGTTCGAAACCCAGATGAGCCCCCTGTTAGGTCGGCGCGGAGGAAAAGGTGCGCCAGACTGAAGAAGACAGAAAGAAAGCCTGAACTCAGGGCTTCGGCATTATCCAAAGTCGTGGACTATTAGTCGTCTCGTCCTTAAGGTAGTCAAAGATTAGTCGGCTATTGAAATAGTTGATAGTTGCAGCCCTAAAATGCAATATTTAGCACATCTGGTTAGCTAGCTTTGAAGACTTGTTCGGTCCGGCTGTGCCGTGTTTTGTTCCATCGTTGGTGCGGTAAGACCGGGAGCACTTCAGAGCACATATACAATGCAATACAATATATAGATTTATTTTATTCATAGTTGTGGTTTCAGATGGGTTTTCTTGTCAGCGTGTTACACTAATTATTCTAGTCTAATGGCAGCCATTTTGATATGATGTTTTTTAAAATTTTATTTTAGATACTTCCAATAATCCCAGAGGGAAATTGCTTAGGCTGCTGCCATGCAGTGTCATACAATGACCAGCAAGGAGCGCCACACCAGTGAGGGCACTGGAGGTAAAGTGCCTTGTCCAAGGACACACAACAATGACTAGGGAGGAGTTGGGATCGAACCGCCAACCTTACGGTTATTGGACAACCCTGAGCCACTGCTGCCCCTAATCTGATGTTCCTTGAGAGTCGCCCTGTATATACAAATGTTTGAGCAGAGTTTACTTGAAACGTCTGTACTGCTGGTCACGTGACAAAGTCTACACAAAAAATGTAGCTTCTCCACCCTGTAATTAATAAAACAGCTTCAAGTCGACGGAGTAGGTCAAAGTTCGGTATCTTGAGATTGTGTTGTCAGACAGTCAGTGTGTAAACATTAATAACATTGTGTTGTAGGTCGAAATTGTAATGTGTGTACATTAGTGTTTTAAATGATGACTCAATTCGTTTGGCTGCATCATTGACCTCACACACACACACACACACACACACACACTCATCCACCAGCAAGACACAACTGCTCCCCCGAGAGAGGAAGCCCACACACCATTAGCCTCGTCACCTTGTAGGCACAGGATCACACACACATTTTACAAAACGTTCAAATGTGGACACGTTTATTAAATCCTCTCCTCCTCAGCACCCGCCCAAAGTCTCTTTACTGACTCTTTCACACTTAAAATGGATTCTAAACAGTGGATTGCATAAGAGGAGGAGGAGGAAAGAGAAAGGTTTAGAATGACGGGCAGAATTTAGACATGTGTTTGTATGTGTCCACACGTCTGTTTCCCTTGTGTGTGTGTGTGTGTGTGTGTGTGCGTTTCTCTGCTTGCATAAGAGCTGCTTTCATTCAGCACAGCCCGATCACGACTCATTCTTCTTGTGTGAGTCACCACTTTTCACTGGAACTCGGTTTGCAGTCAGTTCTGACGATTTTCTGCATGTGTGCGAGAGCTGGAGAGAAAGTCGAGCAAGATCAGACGAAACCCAATCCCCAGTAGACTCCATGACCCCGGTGTGGTGATAAGTGGGCTTTTAGCAGGTGTTAACAATATTTTGTGACTAATTTAGAGCCCCTTTAACCACAGGTCCCACACCACCTCCTCCCTGCTGAAACCGTCTCTCTACCAGGATCAATGACTCTTGTGCTTGTGACTCTGTGTACACGCTGGCAGGTCCAAAGAGGGCTGAGCAGATATCATGTAATGAGACGTCAGCAGTCTGCACACGGCACACTCATGTTTACCCAACTTGGCTGGTCTGTGATTTTATTTAATTTTTATTTATTTTAAACCCCAGAGGGAGGATCTGATTTCAGTGAGTGCACATTATTAAACAGTTTGGACAAACAGAGAAACTTTAACAAGTCCAAGTTGTGAAAGGTGGATTTACCTCCTACAGAAGGTGTCATCAGTGTTTCATGGAAAACATAAGTACGTATGTGTTAGACTATAGTCAGTGCTCAACAAATGTTGTCCAAGACTCCTAGTGGACTTTGTGGCCTTGTGTTACTGATGGGGGGTGTAATGTTGGGTATAAGTGGGTTTTTTCTGTCTAGTGTCAAAGTCAAAAAGGGGTTTTTGCAGGTCAAAATATTATTTATATTATTAATATCTTATTATATTTTTAATATAATCAAACACCATTGATTAAAAGTTTCCTTTCTACCACTATCTCAGTCCAACTACATGTGTTCTCCTAATTGCTGTTCCTCTTGTGGACACTTGAGGGTGGCGACCCACTTGCTGCAAATCTCTGTGTTAACATGTCCAACGATTAGATTACTTCTTCTTATGTCCTCTCTACACTGTGCGATTTTTATCAATCTTATAAGACCATTGCATGACACACTATGCGACGTGGATGTAATAAACTTTGGTACGATGTCAAGTTTGATGCGTGCAGATTGTAAGATGACGATTCACTGAATCGCAGGCGATCACAGGTTATGACGTACATCAACATGCGAGGAGGAGGAGGACGTGGACATGGAGTGACGGGTCATAGCAGCTGTCACACTGTGAGACAGTCATCCTAAATTTCTAAAATATTATCTCAGGTTATCCATTGTCGCAAGACGCTGACACTGGCCGTTGTGGGACCTGCCTCACAGTGTGATGTAAGACCACCGCTTTAGAGCCACGACCAAAGATATCTCCACGATTCTGCTTTCGTCTCAGACAGCCCAAGATCACACAGTGTAAACCGGACATTAATAATGACTGTATAAAGGATTAGATAAATAAGTGGACATGGGTGCTTAGTGACTTGTAAACAGGTTGTCTCAGGTGCTTCGTGTATTATCAAATACGTTTTGACACTGTTTAGAATGATGAAGTCAGTTCAATAATATGCACTCGTTCTTGCGGAGGAGGAGCAGCAGCAGCCTCTACATAACCTGACTAATAGACTCAAATGAAAAACCTTCAGGTCAGCGCTAGGGCCAGGCTGTTTGGTTGCCACGGAAACCACCAACTTGTGCACTTGGAGAGAAAGGCAGGCATGAAGAAGATGCTGCTGCCTCCTACAGCATGTAAAGCTATGCTTCAGTGCTGGGGTGGGGAGTAGCCAAGATCTAAAAGCATCAATAATACATGAGGTTGTTCTCCGATATGCTAACATGAATTATTTGACAAGCCGAGCTGATCTGCTGCTCCATCTCCCCACCTCCACCCGATCTCTGCACATCTTCTCGCTGTCTTCTCTATTCATAGACCTTCGCTCAAAATCTGAATCCCCTCTCATCTTCTTCTTTGCTGAATAATCTAGAGCTCAGCGGGTTTCTCAGTCTCCTTTGTCATCTAGTTCTGCGGCAAGCGTTTCTGCCCCTTTATAGATTTTCTCCTTTTTAACTATATCCATGCATTTTGTGTGGGTTCCCTCCGCCTCCGCCTTTGTGTGCACGACTGAGGGAGAGACTCAGGCGCTCGTCAGAGGGACTTTTGATGAGGAAGAGAGAGCTTATGAAGTTTTTTGAGCTGCCTTCCTTGCCGTTTCTTCCCTCTTCTGTTTATCTGTGACCATCTCACAAGTTGAGTTTTTCCATCTTAACCTGGGTTTATTTTGACACGTCCCTTCCTGCGTACTTCAGTTGAAAGAAATACTCCATTTGCTGATCGAACAACCATTTGACAGCCACTTAACAAGCGAAACAAGTCTACTGCTGTGTGAGGCTCTACTTAAGCACAGCAGTGTTTTGAGCTAAATGCTACCGTTGCCATGGCAACATGCTCACAGTGATTTGTAAGCAGGTATACGCTTTGATTCAGTTCAGGGGCTGAATCCCTTTAAAAAGCAGCAAGCTTCAACTCAGTTCAGGGGTTCGCCGGGTCTGGAACCACCTGGGGTGTCCTCCAGTCCAGGCCTTTGAAGGATGCAACCCCCCTTTGCAGCCATTTTTTCTTTCAACAGGTGGATCCACCCTTCCCCAGACAATAGTGCACACCATAAATGGATCTTTGGTCTAGAAAATACAACGGACTCTGTAAAGGGACCTTTAAAGGCTGTTAGCGGGGTTTAACAACCGGATCTGTAAAGCTGTAGAGTCTCATTGCAGTCATGCCTCCAATGGCCAAACAAAAGGCTTGGTCCTGGTGGAAGAACAGGGAGATCTGAGTTCTGGCAACATGGAGGTTTTCACATATTAAAGGCTGTACCTTGACTCCTGCCATAGCCCAACCCAAACCGAATTCTCAAACCCCCATGCTAAAACACCCACAATCTGTGGTCTGGGACTACATTTCTGTCCGCAGATGGAAGCTGAATCCCCATGTGTGACAGTGCAAATAGTTTTGTCTCAAAACTGTGTGCAAACAAAACACACAGAAACGACAAGAACGAAATCACATTCTTTATGCCTTTTTAAACAGTCCCAGAGGCCTTGGAAACGTCAGTGCTGCTGGATCCAACACTCATGCCCGCAAGCATATTTGTGCTCACAAACACACACACACACACACGTTCTTAGATGTTCCAACAAGCCAGTGAGGGCTGGTCCTCTTCCAGATCGGGAATTGGCAAACTGGCAAATCTCAGATCATTTTAAATCAGTTGGACAGAGACGGCCTTAACGTTAAGATGCTTTTGGGAAGCCTGAAGCCCGAGTTCTCAGAACTGTGGATGATAGCCAAGGCTTTTTCCCCCTGCTCTTTGTGATTCAGTGGTGTGAGGAGGAGGACGAGGCAGCAGACGATGGTCATGAGGGACAGAATTTGAGTTCACATCCAGAGACATGTCCTGGTTAAGTTTCAGTTCAGAGTTCACATCAGGTTTCCAGCCTCGCTGTCAGTGGAAGTAACATCAAAAACCTTTCTGCTGTAGAAATACACACTCAGGTGAACATGGACAAGGTGTATTTCTGTGGGTGCATTATTAGCGTTAGCCTGCTAGCTAGCAAGCTAGCTATCTAAACATGATAGAAATATAAATTCAGAGCTAATGTTGAGATAAATATAAACCCTGCTGCAGCTGCTACATTTACTCAGTGTCCCATCTTGTGGTACCGAGTGGTATTGCACCTACATAATGTTAAGTCTAGGGCTAGAAACCTATTATAAAAGTCAGAGGATATCTACGCATAGGTGTATGTGACATGTTTTCTTTGTACATGCTGATTAAGCTCACCATTTTTTAAAATGTTTTTAGTTGGAGTGGTGTTCCGTCAAGGTCGAGTTAGCACCCAAAATCTTTGAAGTCCTTTAATTCAAACACATCAAAGTGTTGAGAAGTTTATTTCAGGTGTAATTTATTTCGAAGTATTTGCAATAAAAAAGTCCTTGATGCTGACTCAGATGTGAGTGCTCATCTCTGTGAATAAATTCAGACTCTCCAGAAAAGTTTGAGCTCCTCATCATAAATATCCTGACATCAGGATGCTCACAGATACAGCAAAAAAAAAAAGGAGGAGACAGGAGATGTTCTGGGGAACTTCCAGGTGTGAGAGGAGGCGCTGAGAAAGAGCAGACCTGCAGAGTAAACCTTCCTTGGAAAACAGGAAGTGAAGCACTTCCAGCAGCTGCTCGGTGACATCACATCTGTCAAAGTGAACAAGCAGCTAGTGTTTAGCAGTTGGCAGCGGTAAAGGGAACTTAAGGATCGTGTTTCTGTCACGTTACACAGCAGTGGAAAACTGTTCAGATATAAACAGGGATGTGTGTAAACGATAGCGGTGACACAAGCAGTCCCTGTGTGGACTGAAGCTTTAGCTCTAGATTGGATCTCATTAACATTTGCGAAGCGTAATTACTTAATACATTAATATATTGTGCTGCCAATCTTCTCCTGCCTCTCAAAGGTTAATGATTTTTTTTTCCCCGGCTGCGTCCTCCTGCCATTTGTCCTCCCTCACCAGTTCTGTGTGAGCTTCTCAGCAGAGTGAAGTTTAGACTGCACAGCCTGAAGGAATGCTGTTGTTGGTGTTGGATTGTTTGAAGCAGCAGCAGCATATCTGCCTGCTGCCACTTGGTGGCGGTGTCAACAGGAAGTGCACCCTGCTCTTGTTTTGTTTGTGCGGAAGGTCATTGATCTGAGATATCCAAATATCCATGGATTTACTTACATGCTAACAATGTGTTAGCATGCTAAGAAGCTAAATTAAAGCAGCATACTCACTCAGGGAGCTTCTATTGTGGCTATATGTCTCTTTATTATCTTTTCTGTCAGCATTAGCTTTTACATTTGATGCTAACTTCAGATAACTTCACACACCTCACAGTCCCATAAATTGATCAGCACTTGTGTCTCTCTTATCTCAGCGTTTCATCCAGTACCTGGCCTCCAGGAACACCCTCTTTAACCTCAACAACTTCCTGGATAAGGGAGCTCTGCAAGGTAAAGCCCTGAGTCACATTTTATAGCGTCATATGTTGGGAAATGTTAAAAATGATCTGTACACTAAGCTCAGTGTGTCTGCTTCCTCTCTTTTCCTCTGCCAGGTTACGACATGTCGACCTTCATCAGACGATACAGTCGCTACCTGAACGAGAAGGCCATGTCGTACAGACTGGTGGCTGTGGACTTCACCAAGATGAAAAGGGGGTAAGGGCGGTCACACAAAATGTCAGCTCCACTCATCATTCCACACTTATCTTGTCACACACCAGGAAACAGTGTGTGTCTGGTGGCGCGGTAGAAACAGAAAATGGGCATGTTTGTGAGGTGCTCTCAGCAAAATCTCAGTATAGTTTATGACTGTAGACTGTTTTGTAGGGACATTCCAACATGGCCTCTAGGTAGTCCTATCAATGAATCATCCGTGCTTAGTGGAACCTTAAACTGTTGTTATCACTATGTGTTACCATGCTGTGGCTGTGTTTTTTAATTGTTGTGGTGTGATGCTACGTCTCTGTCTTACTTTTTACTCCACTTTTGGTGTGAATTGGCAAGATTAGCATGAGAGTGTTCCTCAGCCAGGCGCCTGCTGTTAATGTGTGTGCTTGTTCTGTCAGGATTGACGGTGTGATGCGCACCATGAACACAGAGAAGCTGATCAAAACGCTGCCCATCATCCAGAACCAGCTGGACGCTCTGCTGGATTTCCAGGTATGGCGTGTGTGTGTGTGTGGCATACAGTGTATGCTTGATTCATTTCCAATCAAAATGTAAATTGAAACAACAGTTTGCAAAAGTTTGAATCCACCGTCTATTGATGGAGTATAAGAAGCATGTTATGATGACAGAGTTCACATTTGTGTGTGTGTGTGAGGGGGGTGGGGGGGTGACAGGGGGAGGATTTGCTGAAATTGGTGGGTGCATTGTGGTTTGTGCCAGTGAGCTTCAAAGAGCGACATAAATGGATGAGTGTGTGTGTTTGTGTTTTACTACCTAAGCTGAATTGACACTTATTGTGTGTGTGGCGATGTGTTGGAGGGAGGTGCCGGTGTTTGGACAGAGATGTTTGTTTGAGATTTTTCTTTTTATCAGAAGCTGTGATGTCTCCTTTACTCTCTCTCTCTCTCTCTCTCTCTCTCTCCAGGCCAACCCCAACGAGCTGACCAATGGAGTAATCAACTCGGCCTTCATGCTGCTCTTCAAAGACTCCATCAGGCTGTTTGCTGCTTACAACGAGGGGGTCATCAACCTATTAGGTATCACACACAATCACTTATGAATCCTGGAGGTTAGACTTCCTCTTATGGCCTTTCTACACTGTGCGATTTTTAGCGATCCTATAAGACCATTGCATGACACACTACACGACGTGAATCTAATAAACTTTGGTAGGACGTCAAGTTTGATGCGTGCAGATAGTTCGATGACCATTCACGGAATCTCAGGCGACCGCAGGTTACGTCGTACGTCAACATGCAAGGAGGAGGAAGACGTGGATGTGGGGTCACAGGTCGTAACAGCTGTCACACTGTGAGACAGTCATCCTAAATTTCTGACACCGCTAGAATTTTATCTCAGCTTGTCTTTGGTCGCAAGACGCTGACAACGGCCGTCGTGGAACCTGTCTCACACATGTGATGCAAGACCACCGCTTTAGAGCCACGACCTAAGATAGCTCGACGATTCTCCTATGATGCTCGTCTTTCATCTACGGCTCTATGTCTGAGCCCAAACTCGCACAGTGTAAACCAGGCATTAAGTAGTATGCAAAGTTCTGTTGATACTACTGATAGCTAATCTTAATGGTCCTTGTTAGGGCTGCACTCCCCTCTTTTTTTATCTGGGGGGGGCTCAGTATATACCTGTAGACCTGCGTGTTACAATGTCCAACTTCAAACCAGAAAAGCGTGCTACACACAATAGACTGATTGAATGGGCGATGGTGAACATTAATGTTAGCATCTTTAGCATGCAGCTAGCGGTGGTGATGAAACATAACGTTTGAGGCATCCAGGTTAAAATGTAAAATCAGTTGTTTTGAGATAAATAAGGGCTTTCCCTGTCTTTGTTGACATTAGCCAATTTTATTAGCATGCAAAAAAGAGCATGTACCAGGTACCGTCACTGGTATCAGTTCAGTTCATTGTACTGCAGTAGTTGTGGCTATTGAATGGTTCCAGCTCTAATGTAAACATGACATCATGTAACCATTTAGCCCAAATTAAATCCACGCTGGCACTTCATTCATTCAGTGTTGACTTCAGTTAACTTTGTTTTTTTGGCACAGCATCTAACACGTCAGTAAAAAGACATTTTAGTGGGTTTAAAGAGCCTGAATATTTGCTAATCTTGGTGTAAACAGTGTGCTGGTTAATAGCTGAGTGCTGAATGTTAAGATAATATCAATCATTTGGTTTAACCCAAATCTGTAATTCTGTCAGTGAAGACACAGCCTACGGTGAGCCCACTGATGCTTCTACTCTAACATGTGAGATGATGACATGTGAGCGGGTTGTGTGTCTACATGTAACACACACACACATGTGTGTGTACACCGTGGTTGTCACGGCAGCCCTGTTGGTTTTGACAGGCTGTCATGTAGCTGCCAAATGTTTCCGCTGCTCTCCGTCCCATCATGTTCTGATCGCTCCTTCTTCCTCCTCCTTTCTTTGCTCCTCTCTGCAGAGAAATACTTTGACATGAAGAAAAACCAGTGTAAAGACGCTCTGGACATCTACAAGAAATTTCTGAACAGGATGACCAAGCTGTCAGAGTTCCTCAAAGTGGCAGAGGTATGTTCACACAAACACACACACGTCAGGAATGTATTCAGACGTTCTTTAATTCTGGAAGAGCAGCTCTGTTTTACTTCTTTACATTAGGAACATGGTACCTGACTTACCCTCACTGCCCCACATTCTGCTGTACAGACACATACATACGGTGTATGTAGACACCCAAAATAACCCGGAGATGGAGGATGTGGTTAGGCGCTCTGTTAGCTCCCTCTCCCTCAGCTCCCCACGCTCTCCTCTCTTCTCCGTCTCTCCACTGACAAAGATGGATACTCGTGTGGCTCTGCTCTGCCCAGCGCCCACAGATCATCCCTCTGCCCCCCTCTCTCCTCTTCTCTCCTCTTTCCACAGACTGTGAACACAGAGAATCAGCCACTGTAAACTTCAGCACAGCCAGCTCTCACCGGTGGTTTCACTTTCTCCCCAGTAGAGAAACAAATGGTCCCAATCAGACTCCTTTGTCCCTTGTAATTAGGTTTCTGAGAAGCTCCCTGGACAGTAAAGTGTTCTTATAGACACACTTAAAAAAATATGGTGCTTAATTAAAAAACAGATAGCATGTTAGCGCTCATTGCAGCTAAAAAATATAGCGTACATGCTAAAGATTCCCTTTTGCATATATGCATGCTAATTTATATGCTAATTCTAGTTTAAAAAAGGTATAGACTAGTTAGCCTAATGCTAGTTAGCCTAATGCTAGTTAGCGTGTCCAATCTTTACAATTTTGCAGAAATAAAGCTAAAACACAAACACAAAAATGTAGCAGTTGTGTTGTAAAAAGGCTATTAGCGAAGTTAAAGCACCTTAACTCTGCAGCATATTTATCAAGCTAGTTAGCCACCTGTTAGCATTAGCATTAGCCTGATGATGTGTATCTGCGTCCTTAAATGTTCACAGTAGTGTTACCTGACATTTATGAGTGTGTTCAGCGTTATCACGCCATCGTTCACGCCTGCTCCCCCCCACTCATCGGTCGGACATGTTTATCACTGTGCAGTCATCATCGTCATTCACTGTGGCTGTGATTGGTTGGTTCGTCAGCCAATCCAGATGTCTGAAACTTTTTCTTGTTTATTTCTGTTTGCCGCTGTCACTGCATGAAGTAATGACTCCCCTGTTTTTTTTTTTGTTCTTTTCTCATCTTTTCCCCGAATTGACCCCGCCCTTCTCCTTCTTTTTTTTTTTGTTTTCTTCTCCATTTTATCCCACCTACCTTTCTCCCTTTTTTATTTTATTTTATTTTTTTATTTGTTTTTGACGACAGCAAGTTGGAATAGATCAGGGTGACATCCCAGATCTCTCACAGGTCAGTGTACATCTCACCTTCCACCTCTTTTTCTCTGATTTCCTCTCTGTTTTGCTTCCTCTCCACCTTCTCTTCAGCTTACATGTGGTCTTACACCTGTGTTTTTTCCCGTTTCTTCTCTCATTTGCTCTCCACCAACTCATCTCTAGTCATCTAACCTGATCTCTGAATCTAACCAGCCCCCCTCTGGGGTGATTGATTTCTGATTTCCTCTTCACTTCTGAATGCTCGTTATAGATCCAACAACAGTCTGAGGTGTGTTAAGTCGGCCTGTTTAAACTCTGCGTCAACAGCGGGTTTCATCACGTGGCGAACGATGAGCTCAGACCTTGGATCCACAAAAATAAGGATAATTACAACAACAAAGGGAAAACCAACAGTACGCGGGGAATAGACTACATGATTTCTGTCTTTAATCATCAAGGCCTTTTTATCTAATTGTGCATTCAGCGGAACTGCTGGAAGCGGGGTTTCTTTATCCTCCTCCCGGTTTATGGGCGGACCTCTGAGACATTTTCTGTGTTTGCCTGGCACACATCAGGCGAAAAACAATCTATAAACAGACATTTAAAATTCAGCAGAAAACTGTTACCGACCTTTTATTCGGTGATTCAATTCGTTTCATCTTCTTTGGAGTCACACACATTAAAAATAGAAGCCACGACCTTGGATTCAAAGAACTAAAACTGATCACAACGGGGCTGGAAGTAATGACTTTCCTTGTTGAGGAGTTGATGTAAAACACTTGTTTTGCTCAACCAACACTCCTCCCACATTAAAACACCACCCATATAATGATGCAGAATTATAATGTCTTCAGTCTGTCATATGTGTTGGCCCCAGTTCTTATATATTATGGCCAATTAACCATGTGAGAACATGCCAGCTCCCTGATTTCAGATGGGAAATATTGAGCCTAACATTAGCTTGTTAATTGTTACAGCCTCTACTCCCACTCACCTGTCTTCAGCTAGTGTGAGGGTATGCTAACATGATAAATTAGGGTGGTGCCCATCCTGCTCCTAATGCTTACTTATTGTTAATTAGCTGTGAGAGCATGCTAACATGCTACATTAAGATGGCAAGCATTTTATCTGAACAAAAGCATGTTAGCTGTTTCTTAATGCAGCCCCTTGACCATCAAGGCCTTACTATGTATTACTACTTATTGCTAATTATTAGCTGCTATATTTTATATGAGCATTAAAAATCAGCATGTTATGGTAAACATTAGCCTCATAGAATGATAGCTGGGCTTGCAGCAGGTGGGTTTGTCACATCTACTGGCTGCAGTTTGTTCTTATTTCATTATAAATATTCACATTAAATTGAATGCAGCTTCTTTGTCGGTGCTTAAAGCACAAAAAGTAGGCGACTGCACTCACCAGCCAAAGAGAGTTCACATATCAGCAGCAGGTCATCAGAGTCAGGAGGGGGACGTTTCAGATCTATCTCCTATAAAGTGATCATTAGACTGATGATGGGTGCTTTACCCTCATATACAGATCAGTCATTACTCTAAAAAATGACGATGGAGGTGAACAGCATGCGGTCTGTGTGGGTGTAGGATTTGTAGTGAAAGTGCGCTGTAGTGGTTAAATAGATGTTTTTCTTCTCCCTCCTCTGTCGCAGAAAACAAAAGGAACATACATTGTAGGTGGTGGGTTGCACACTGTACCGCTTACCCTTTCCAACCTGCTTACCCCCCCCCCCCCCCCCTCCTCTGCATGAACATCACACTACCTTATAATATAGGTGTATGTGTGTGTGCAGCCTGGCACTCTGAGGCATGCTCTCTCTTTGATTTGATTTTTTTCCCCTCACTGTGGAGTGTTCTGGTGTCTGCTCAGTACAATATGTGTGTGCTGGCCTCAGGTGGCTTGCTTGTAGCCCACACACACACACACATGCTCACACAGAGCTCCGGCGAAACAAGCAAAAGGCCACAAAACCTCATGAATAGAAAATGAGGCTTCACCCTGCCACCCCCTCTCTGTCTTCATCTGCATGAAAGAATCAGGGGTCTCCACACACTCATTTAAATTCTGTCCTCCACCTTTAGACGATGTTTATTTCATTTTTGTCATGCACGACATCATTGCTGCAACATGCATGGCAGAGGTGAGGGACCAATGTCAAAAACATGAGAGGAGAGAAACAGGATTCTCTTCTTGTGTGTGTGTGTGTGTGTGTGTCAGAGCTAATATTGACCGGGCATACACCAGCTCTGCTTTTACTCCTATTCAAACCCACTGCCGGTTCAAGATGGACTCTTTCTCCTCTGTGAGTTGCTGTTTCTTTAACAACCAGGCAACACTTTGGCAGGAACTTAGAAGCCAAATGTGCGTGTTTGTCTGCAGCACACTTTGCATTCTTGTGGACGGGGGAAAGCAGACATGACGTTGTCATATTTGCACAGTGGAAGAATTTCCCCTCCTCAGCCAAAAAAAAAAAAAAGGGCTTAAACTACTTTTTAGTGGGTGGATTGTACGTTTAATAATGCAGCTGTCTGGCTCGATTTTTCCTCTTCATTTTTTTTTTTTTTGGAGCTTTAATGAGGCACCTAACAAGCACACTTGTTGGAGCTGAACCTGAATTTGCAGCTTATCTGTAGTAGCATAGCAACAATCCCCAAGTAGCATGCACTCCTCAGATACTGCCTGCTTTCTTCTTACAACAAAGGGCTTTTTATTTGCTCCTGTTTTTCTTAATGAGTCGTAAATGCAGTAAAAGGACCTTCCAACATGTCATAAGGTAAAAAGTATATCCTGTGTGAGTGCGCCAGGACCTCACAGTGCGAGAGAAGGGATTTAACAGTACAGAAAGAGCCGCCCTCTGCTCATGGGAAGTCAGAATGAAGACGCCTCAACCTCTCCTCTGCTCTCTCCACCTTTGTTTTTCAACCTCCTCTTTGTTCTCTCTCTCGCTCTCCTTTGAGTCTGCTGCTAACAGTCTGAGTGTTTGCTGCATGTTGCCATGGCTATTCTTGGAGCCTGATGCACTCTGTTACCTTCCTGTGAGACCAACTAACTCTGGGTGCTGTGTGTTGTGTTACTGTACATGTAAGCGAGAAAGAAAGAAAGAGAGGGGGGGGATTTTGAATAAGTTGAGAGGAAGTGGAATACCAACTGTCTTTCTCTTTTTTCCTCTCTCAGGCCCCCAGCAGCCTCCTGGAGGCTTTGGAGCAGCACTTGGCCTCTCTGGAGGGCAAGAAGACCAAGGAGTTGAATGCAGACACCAGGTAGACATTTGAAGTGCTGGTCTGTGTGACACCTGAAAGTGCAGTTTGAAAACCTCTAGAAACACGAAGAGGCACAACTAAAAGCTCATTTTCATAATATAAACAAACGAGCATCGCAACGAGGATGTAGCAAAACATGCTGATGTAGCTATTTTAAGTTTCCCATCAGCTGCAGCGACCTTCCAGCCTCACCCTGCTAATCCTGAAGCTACATGCTCGTGTAGCACACCAAAGCATCCCCTCAATAAAATGCAAGTAGCTGAATGATGCTGAACATCTTTGAGCCACTGTCGGTGAACATGCTACGTATGGAGGGTCCTTCACACACACTGTATTTGCATCCTTGTGATTGGTATAGGCGAATGTACACTGAAGGACTGTCCCTCAACTTGATTGGATCAGATGGAGAGCACAAGGCTGAAGAGGTTGAGAGTCTTGAAAATATTATATATATAAAAAAATGTTGAACATCTGCTCTGTTTTCTCCTCCTCCTCACAGAGCATCCACCCTGTCAAGCGCCGTCTCATCTCTCTCCTCCACCGGCATGTCCTTCAGCCGCATGGATGAGAAGGAGAAGCAGCAGGCCTTGGAGGAAGAGCAGGCCAGACTGCAGGCTCTTAAGGTAACAGAGGTTTACAGTCCACTATTAGTCCAAAGCAGCAGCAGCAGCAGGTCAAGCAGTCACTGCTGGCGACATCAGATGAAGCAGTTTTATCAGATTTCTCGCTGCGCCCTTTGAAGATCCAGAAGGCTTCTATTTCATGTACACAGCACCTAAAACCCTCCACCCTGCTTGAGAGACGGACCCGTTTGTGGCTGATGGCTGCTGCTGATACATCGTCCAGCATCTTTTAGGCAAATTTTGAACTCCAGTTAAGAATAAAGGCCGAGTGTCTCAGCGGCGAGCTGAGCAATAGGAAAGTCAAGTGTAAAATGTGTTGACATTTCTCGCTCTGGCCCTGGGAGTCCTGCCTTACAGCAAGCTGTAATTGAGTAAGAGCAGTGAAGCTACAACACAGCGTGTGTGTGTGTGTGTGTGTGTGTGTGTGCGTGTGCATGTTAAGCATGCTTACACCCTGGCAGAGGAGATACACTATGTGTCTGGCTGTGTTGGCCGTATCTCTGTGTGTACATGAAGCAGATTAGTGTGTGTTGCCAGGGTGTCTCGGTGTGTTTGTTTGTGGGCACGTTTGATTGGATTTTAGCACACTGTTTACTCTGTGCCCTTGGTTGCCCTGTTTCTGCCAAGGTCCACTGATTACCTTTGGGTTTAGTTAGAAAGGAGAGGGAAGATAAAGTGAGAGTGAGAACATAACTCGGTAAGAAAGAGAGAGAGAGAGAGACAGAGCCGGGGGTTAGCAGGGGTCGTCCAAATACTCTAGTCCAGCTGTCTGTGCTCTCTGGTGTCCATATGGACACACACACAAACACTTACACACACTCAGCTACTGTCCAGCTGGGGCCTTAGCCCAAACAATAACATCAGTTCCCATTTGTTCCTGGCTACGCCGTCAGAATAAAAATCAGGGAGGACTCGTGCAGCGGGGAGGTTCTGTTTATTAATCCGCTCAAAGTCCAAAATCCTTATAAGGTGGAAGAGGCTGTAAAGTGAATTGGAAGATTTCCATACCTTAAAGTTTCAGTCTGGAAGAGAATTAAAACCCCGCCGGGCAGTCATGTGGAAATAAAACAGACAAAGGCTGCATTTAAATTCCCTGTGTGGCCATCCATAATAATAATCTGCACCTTTTCTGTTGTACTGTAAATTGCTTGACTTGTCTACCAAACAGTGTGTGTGTGTTTGGGGAGGACATGTTAACGGTTCTTCCCACAGCAGATTCCCACAAGATGAAACACAAAAGTATTGATCCCAGTGGGGGAATCGGGTCATTGCAGCCAAGACATAATGCGATCTGGTGGGAAATAAAACACCAAAAACAAAACCCGTAACAGTCTATAAACAGTGTGTGTGTGTGTGTGTATACATGGTTTAATTACAGTAGCAGTATACATATGGATTAGGGACAGCATGGGGGCCACCCACCAGGCTCTCAAGGACATTCTAACATGGACCTCTGGGCGTATGGTCTCACTCTTGGAGCCGCCCTCAAGTGGCTACTCAAGGAAATGCAGTTTTTTTTGCCATTGGCCTCATTTCTCAGCTGGATTTGTAAAGCATTTTAACTTGTCATACATAATGATGTGAAGCTACAGAGGAACGAGCCGACAGTCTGATGTCCCCGCTGTTCCAACTTAGCCTGCATCACACCGAGCCCTGAAGCAAAATTCATGCAAGAAATGAAAGTCTGGAGGTGGCAAATGTGCAGGAGCACCTTCAAAGTGCTGCACTGACGATCTGGGATCAGCATGGGATTTAACCTCTGTGTTATCCAGAGAGGGAGAGAGAAGCCTTTCCCCCCGTTTAAACCTGTCGTATGAATGCATCGCCTCAAATCACCAACAAAAACAGACCGTGTGTCACCTTAGCTGCAGCACCACCTGCACTTTGCTGACACTTGTTTATCTGTCACAGCAGAGAACAAAAGTTGGCATTTCAGCAGCGCCTGGGTCTCAGCGCGAGTTTTAGTATCACAGTAGTAACTGTGACGATTTGAACATGAAATCTGTTAAAGTGAAGCTACAGGACGGCTGAGGTGAAGTAGGTCTGTTCACATAACATGTTAATTTCCAGGGATTAAGCTCACTGAGAACAATCTGCTTGTTGGTTTCAATGGGAAATGACTGTTTAACCATTATCTTCCTGGATCATGTTGTGCTGTTATTCTCACTCTGTATCTGTGTGTGTGTGTGTGTGTGTGTTTTCCAGGACCAGCGTCTGAAGGAGATCAGCATGCAGACCCCACCCTCTGCCTCCCCCAGCAGCCAGTCGATAGGCAGCGCCAACAACAACCACATCACACAGACCCCGGAGTTCTTCAGCTCTACGCTGTCTGCCAACAGGTGCACACACACACACACACACACACACACACACCTCCTTCTCACCATTTCAAAAATGACATTTTGCTGAAAGTCTTCCTTTGAGTTTTATTGGTGATGGAGATTCAACATACTCACTTTGTAACAAGCTCAGAATTTACTGCTCCGAACTGTTTTATTGCTCCGTGGACGTTTTTACAGCCCTTCTGAGAGAGAGGATTAATCTTTATCTGTGACAAACGAACACTTTCAGTGGTGGCTTTAGCTATTTATGCTCCACTGATTAAATATTAACGCTCTGTCTCCATCTGTCTTTTTGTCTCTTTTTATTCTTCACTCTTACCTTCCTCTCCCTCATCTGTGCCCCTCTCTCTCTCCCTCTCCCTCTCCCTGTCCTCAGTGTGCCCAATCTGAACAGTGACCTGTTTGATCTTCAGCCGGCCTTCATCCCTGCCGTGCAGAGCACTCCTTCCATCTCCAACGCCACTAGTGCCTGGGGAGGTATGTTACCTACACACACACACGCACACACAGAGTGTGACCTGTACTTCATACAGGAAAAGATTCAGGTCACTGTAAAAATTTCAGTTTGGACTTTTTCTGCCAGTTCTGTTTAACATCTGAATATAAATTCATAACTTCAGAGAGGAGAAAAAAGTGACGATTCAATAAAAGTTAAAGCATTTGAGGAAACAAAACAGAATTCATGTGAGGGAGGAATCTAAATTCCAACAAAACTTTGAATTTTAGGGAGAAAAATGTAGTGAACGAAGTCAGAATTTGCCAAAAAGAACTTCAGACACTCAGTTCTAAGAGGATAAAAACTGTCATTCTGAGGAAAAAGTCCAAAATATAGAAAAAAATTGAATTCTACGAATAAAAGTCATCAGAAGTCTGCAAGTTCGGAGTTTGCCCTCCGACGTCTGACCATCAAAAGTCAACCTCGGCGCCTCCGTCTGTACACATCCAGGTGCACAGAGGTAAATCTGATTCTGGCCGCTCATTCACCTGTACGCCCATCCATCTGTTTCATGACCACCCTGCCTCCACCCACCATCACTCCTACTATGTCCTCAGAAACTAATGTTGCCTGACCTGCCTTGTCTGGAGACACACTCTTCTGTGTGTGGGGGTGTTTTTTTTTTTATTGAGTAAACAGTATTTTGTAATAGTAAATCCTCGGTTCACACTCCGAGCAGCTCGATAAACCAGTCAGAGGAGAAGTCAGCAGAGATTGAACGAGCCTCTCCTCGTTTTCTTGTTTGTCAGTGTGGAAAATGTGTCGGCTCTCACATACCAACTTCACTGTACAGTTACAGCCTGACATTTCAGCTCGCTATCAGCCGTCTCAAATCAAAAACATAGCGCAGAGATGCATCTGGACGCTGTGTTGGTGTGTTGTATTAAAGGCTTTGTGACGGAGGATTATAAGGAAGCCATTTAGAAAGAGTTTGGCCAGCTTTTAGAGCCAGAGCTGCTTCTTAGATATCAGCATTCAGGCGCTCTGACACTGAGATAACAAGCTTCCCTTAAAAATAACACACAGGAGGAAACGTCCAGCTGTAAATGTACTGAGAGTTCTTCTCTTCGCACACAGAGGATGAGATGCTAACATGGCTAAAGCTTGTTTTTCCTCCCCGCTCAGTACATCTGGTTTTATTCCTGCCTCTGTTCCTGGAAGGTTAGCTGAAACAGTGTCTATTAATAACTGTTGCTGCTGGTTTATGCTGAATTCTTGTTTTGTGGATCCCACAAAAAGACAAACTGCTCTGTCTCTCTCTGAGGATTCAGACCCCCCTAATCCCCAACCCGGACGCGAATGGAGACAAGAAAACAAAAGGTGCATCAGTGGATTTCCTCGTGTGCGGCTTTAGCCTGACATCCCCCCCCCCAGCCTGCACAGAATCTCAAGTTACTAAGCAACAACAATGGCAGCACACTGAGGACTGTAATGTTCATGTTCCTAATCTAATGGGATTAGTTTAGCAGGAGGTGGAGGAATCCTTACCAGAGAGAAGCCGCCGACTTTTGGTCTCTGCAATCTTACAGCTGCTTCTTTTGTGAAAAAAGGATGTCAGCTCTCCACAGCACGAACAGCTCCTTTAATAAGTCATATGTAACTGCATTCCTCAGGACTGGAGAGCCAGCCTCTGCAGCAGACCGCCCCGACGGCCATGACTGTAGATTTCGATGCTGTGTTTGGGAATAAGGCCGCACCCAGTAACAACGGCCCACAACCTGCAGCCGGTAACGCTCTCACTGTCTGACTGTCCAGACACACTGGAAACTAAAAACCTTTCAGCTTTTGCTGGCAGTGCTAGCGTAGCATTTCACTAACCCTCTGACTAGCTCCAGCAACTTGTGGTTGTTCCCCGCCGTAGGGTGGTTGCTTGAAACTTTCTGGCTTTGACGCATCATCTGTACGACTTCAAACGACGGCAGGAAAGAGCTCATGAAAACAAATTTCGGTTGAAGAAAATGATAATCAATCATCTGCTCTCTGCTTCAAAGGTTCCTACACAAGTCCTAAAAGCTAATCTATCAATCTGATGTTGTTCCATTCACACAATCCAACAAAGTCTGTAAGTCAATGAGTCGTTCTGAGTGAGGAGACGATGTGTAGGAACCTGTACAGCTGCTCTTGGTGTGGTTTTCCTGCCTGTTTATAGTAACAGCTTTGAGTGTCGCAGGTCTGAGCCCTTTGATTAGCTTACCTTCTTTTAACCTCTCAGCAACTGACACGATCAATCTCAGCACTTCTCAGCCCTCTAAGGCCCCGAGATGCTCCTGCAAAGCATATCATTTCATTTTAAGGCATGCTGAGTTATTGACGGCTAAGAAGAAGCCTGCAGAGGTCATCTGAAGACAGGTTGTATCATCAAGGGAGGAGGAAGTTCAGACAGAGGTTTCAGGTTTAAACCGCGAGTTACCACGGTGAATTTATTTTCAATTAATTAAGTTGACTTTCAACTAATATTTGCATGTAGCCTGCAGTGCTGTTTATCCATCTAGGTTGTTTTGATGTCAGAGTGTGGGAGACCTTCTCTCCAGTGTGATGGACCTGCATGGCACTTTACACCCCAGCAAATGCAGTTGCTTAAATGACCACTAGAGGGTGAAGTAAACTGGCGTCTTTGTAAAAATATCCAGCAACGCGACATTAATACAGAAACACGTTTAGAGCCAGCTTCACCTTCTCGAGTCGAGCACAACCAAGATGGCGACCCCCGTTAGCACAGCTGCTGCTTGTAGTTCAAAGAAAGTCGTTCTCCACTGTCGAATGCTCGTGGATATTATGGCAGATAGATCGGAACATTAAGGCTACAGGAAAATATGATTCGTTGTTTTGAGGTATGCATCATCCTCTGATGAGGTATTATTTATTATATAGCCCCAGGCTTATTTCCTGTTGTCATGCCGACGGCGAGCTTTATATTTGCTGCGGCGGCATCCATCAATCAGCGTTACTGGAAGTAAAATGGAGCAGCTGTCCAGAACAGGACCGCTGATGGTGAAGTTTCATGCACGGCTGCGTCGTCGCTTCTTTTTATCAAAAGATGCGTCTGACTTCAGATTTTCTGGCATCTCGCCCTAATCTTGTGTAACCCCGTCAGCCTCTCTTCAGATTGAACAGTTGGAGGGCTGCAGCCTGACCCCGGCTTCGGACAGACTAACTTCTTTCTATTAATAGAGTGTGTGTTCCACTACCAATACACCATCTGGGCGACTGGCAGCCTCTCACAAAACAAAACGTGTGTGTGTGTGTGTGTGGCTGATGTGTGTCTGGTCTCTTTTTGTGTGTATTTGTTGGTGTTTGCTGTGCGTCTGTCATTTTGCTCCGTCCCATCTGTCTGAGTCTGTTCTGTTGTCGTTCACACCATTCCCACCTTCCTCCTCTCCACCCTCCCTCCTCGTGTTTCATCTCTTTGCCTCTTCTTCTCTCCATCGCACTTCACACGACGAGAATCACCCAGGCAACTCCTTTCCATCTGCTCTCCTCCTCCTCCTCCTCCTCCTCCTCCCTGCTTACATTCACAGTTAAAAGTCCTCCTTCTGTGTCTCCTCTGCTACGCCTGATTTTTTTGTGTCATCACATTTAACAGTAATTCTCCTTTTGTGTAGGGGGTGTAGTTACTCCTTTATAGTTAGTATAATATATAATCTGCTGCAGCATCAAGCCCCTAAAAACAAACCATTTACTTTTGTCCACACAGTGATAATAATATGTAGAAAACAGCCTTCCTCTGAAGCTCCTGTCATATCTTTATAAAACACGCATAATGTCTTATGTCACGTTAGAATGAACCAATGCAGCCTCTGTCTTTTGGAGTCAAGCCTTCAACAGGACCCTCCCCCTCTGTTAGATCTTAAACTCTATTGACTATCAGATCTGTTGCTGAAACACCTAAGCTAACACTGATATCATTATCCTCCCTGTTCGATACAGCTCTCAGCGCTCGCTCCATCACATCCTCCTCTTCCTCCTCCTCGCTTCCCTGCAGTGTGTGTGTCTCTGCTTCTCTTCTTTTGCTCTCTGGGTTAAATTTAATTCACCAAGCTTTACTGACACGGTGGTTTAAGAAAGAAACAAAAAAAAATCAGCCACATCGCCCAAGTGTTTTATCACAGTGACAACAGTAATGGAAATGCAGACAAAGAGAGAGAAATTAGAGTCAGGAGAATTAAAGAGATAGTGGGCCGAGCTGGGTTTCTGTCCTCATCCACCGCCCTCTCTCTCTCTCTCTCGTGCTCCTTCCTACTTTATTAATTTCTCCTTCCTGTCTCTGTGTGTTTTCCCTGCTCTCCTTCTTTTTCTCTCATCTGCTAAGCTAGCAGGAAAAGTGTTTTCTGAATCTCTTGTGTCAGCACCACTGTCAGACCTGCACACCGCTTCCTAACTAAATATTATTCCTCCCGTTTTTTTCCACCATCAGTTGCTTGTTTTTGTTTTTTTTTCTCCAGCCTTTCTCCTCCTGCTCTGTGCTCTCTGTTTATAGCAGTGCAGCATTTCTCTCCTGCTTTGTGTCGTCGTCTTGTTCCCATCATCACCTCTTCAGGTATTAATTGTTTTAACCCTTTAGCATCCCCAATGCAACATGAAATAATGTGGGAATAAAAACAAATGGCAGCGTTCACATCCAAGACCCAGCAGTGCCCCTTTTACACACACACACATATGTTTATATATATATATATATTATATATATATATATATATATATATATATATATATAGCAATCGCATACTTCCGGTTCACAGGGACAGTGTCCGGGTCACGTACACAAGCCGCATGTAAACAACCGTCGAACTACGACAGCTTTGCCCCGAGTTTATTTTCCACAGGGCTACAAAAGAAATAAACTGTTTTTTTTAACCGAAAATGAAAGAACGAGCAACACGGGACAAACAAAAAACATGACGCGGTCCTACCGCGGTCTGAACGGACTCTGTATATTACGAGGCGCCACCTAGTGGTTTGGAGGACCGCAAACAAGCCGGGTTAAGCCGGATTGAGCGTGGACACGCGTGTGTGATAGCCAGATTTGAAAATAGGTCTGAACATATCCAGCTTAAAGGCTATCTGGATTCAATCCTACTCTAGCTGGACTGACTTTCTCCAGTGTGAACGGGGCCATATACACTATTAGCAAACAAGACATTTATAAGCTGTTGCTTTACACACCGGTACTTCCTCACATGGTGCCTATTGGTCCGAACCACATGTGGTTCAACCATAAGCACATAGATCGAAGCCTGGAAGGATTGTGAACGCCAGAAAAGCTAATAATAGAACCTGATTATTACTAGTCAGCACCAGTAAAACTGTGCGTACGCACTCTTTAGAGAGTGCTATTGACGACGGTTCTGCAAAAAAGGTTGTTGACACAGCAGCTGATCGGAGCAGGAATCAATTAACCCCAGGACTCTTTACCCCTAAAGAGAAAAGCCACATGATAGCGGGTCTTTGTAGGTTTTTTGACCCTTCAATTTTCCACAGATTTAGTACATATATATATATATATATTAGTATATATATATTAGTATATATATATATATATATTAGTATATATATATATATATGTATATATATATTAGTGTATATATATATATATATATATATATATATATATATATATATATATATATATTAGTATATGTATATATATGTATATATATATATATATATATATATTAGTGTATATATATATATATATATGTATATATATACACTCAACAAAAATATAAACGCAACACTTTTGTTTTTGCTCCCATGTTTCATGAGATGGACTTGAAGATCTAAACTTCATTCCAGATACACAATATTACCATTCCTCTCAAACATTGTTCACAAATCTGTCTAAATGTGTGATAGTGAGCACTTCTGCTTTGCTGAGATAATCCATCCCACCTCACAGGTGTGCCACATCAAGATGCTGATCTGACATCATGATTAGTGCACAGGTGTACCTCAAACTGCCCACAATAAAAGGCCACCCTGAAAGTGAATGTGTGACATCAGAACAGGAGTTTTTACCTCAGAAACCTGCACATACTCACCGTCCAAAGGGTGTTATCTTGCCTCCTCTGCTTTTATTTTAGCCACATCAACCACTTCTTCCTCCCCTGCTCGGTCACACCTCCAGGTTCCTACAGCAGACTGGTACAGAGCTATTAGGTGAATGAGTGCTGACATGGGAAGTTGTTAACACGGGCACTTACACACCAGCACAGGAAATGACTGCACTGTCATTTGCACGTACCGGCCGTGAGAGCAACACAATCCATTTCCCCTCACACACACATACATGCTCAAAACTAATCACAGCTCAGAGTCAGAGTGTGTACATGACAGCAGCCAGCAGATAAATCAATCATCTAAAACAACTACTGCAAGCTACTGAGTCAGGGATTATAGAGCCGCTGCTGATAGAATGAGGCTGCTGTACGACAAAACTACAGCATATCTGCTTTAAACAGGAACCCTCTGCCCAGGTGGGTAAGTGCTAAAAATAGGCCAGGATGAATTCAATTAACAGGAAGGCGAGCGGACAGATATTAAGGAGGAAGAGCTCAGCAATCCTGTCGGATCAAAACTGTCCAGGTCCGCTTCATTAAAAGAGTCGATGTATTTGAAAAGTTGTGAAAATTAGGTGGAAAGTTGAGTCTGCTCTCATTAGGATGAAATGACTTCTTACTAATACAAAAAACTTTTCACCATCATCATCCGTGCTCTAACTTTATTCTCCTCAAGCTCGATTATTTCCAGACCTTACAGTTTAGCAGGATTAGCCGCGCCCCTTCGTTAGCTTTCTGGGACAGGCGCGGGTCAGACTGGTTACATACTGATAGCTGCAGTCATTTCTGTTGGCATCAGCCAGCTTCCACTCAATGGGGACATGCTACACCTCAGCTATCATGTATTATCTTAGCATTAGCTGGTAAAATGCTCAGCTTTCTGGTAGCTGTTGAGCTAGTTAGCATTAGCAGCTCACATAAAACCAGAAGAATCCCGCACTGATTGCTGCCCTTACTCTCTCGCTGCTAAAACTTGCTCTATCTTACCTCAACATATTGATTAACCAACGCTTGACAGGGCTGTTGTGCCTGGTTACAGTTGCTAAGCAGTGGGAAAAGGGTTCAGCGAACGGTCGAGTCCTGCCGCCCCCTTAAATTAAATTTGAAGTTTGTTGTTGGTGTCTGTGTGAAACCTCCATCTGTTGCTTTACCTCATCACATTTACATGTACGAGTTGTTTCTCCTTCAGGTTTCGATGCTCTGGGAGACCTGTTAAAACCGACGGTTCCCACACACACCGCACCACCTCCTCCTCCTCAAATGGCCATCCATCCTGGAGGAAAGCTGCTAGCCAATGACCTCGACTCGTCTCTGGCCAACCTCGTGGGCAGTGAGTGTCGAGATACATGAGAACATGTCAGCAGAGAGAGCCGCAGTGTACAAACAGAACAGTTATATAACCAAAAAATACTGAAAGTCTTTCAATAATACAAACCAGAGAAACAGGAATGAGACTCAGCCTGTCTTCAAATCTTAGCACTTACTTTTGATTTTGTTTCTACCCCTTCTCAGATCTGCAGTTTGGTGGGACCCCAGCCAAGAAGTAAGTTGTGATCATACCTTCTAGACTGTGTCTGGTGTTGTGTGTACCCTGTTCTTCTTCCTCCACGGCCTGACTGACTGTGTTGTTGTTTGAGTGTATTTTTAAAAACAACCTCCTGACCGCGCGCTTGTTTTGTTGCCCTGCTCGTCCCACTGCAGGCCAGAGATGCAGTGGAGCCAGCCTGGAGAGAAGAAGCTGACGGGTGGCCAGAACTGGCAAAATAAGACCATGTCGTCCACGCAGTGGGGTCCGGCTCCCATGGCCCCGCAGCCCATGCCTGTACAACATGTGGTAAGAAGGCAGACACCCACAGCACAGCACTGATGTGATGGATCCATGGATCCACTAAGGTGGCTGCAAGTCCTCAAAGTCTCAATATCTTATCTAGATTTTTTTGAGTCGGTGTTTTTTGGTGTGCTGTAAGCTACAGCTTTAGCTTAGCATGTATGAAAATGATGGCTAGCTAATATCTGCCTTGCTAAATTGGAGTTTCTATTAGATACAGCTCTAAGCCGGTTAGCTTAGCATAAAGGGTTGCAACATTAGGTACTGCACTATTTCTTAAACACACCAGCTAGTGATTAGCTTAGCATAAAAGCTTGAAACCGAGGCAACAGGATTGCTTGGCTCCATATTTTTTTTGTCAGCCATCCTGCTCCATTATCTGTAGTAAACAACAAATCTGTCATGTTTGTTTAATGCAGCTCTAAGTGCTGCATTATTTCTGCACTTAGCATTAGCATAAAGACCTGGAATGGTGGGAAACATATAGTAACTTGCAGACACCTTACCGATGTGCAAAACAAAGCAAAAATGGCTGCAGTGCGCACACTGAATGCTGTCTGTGTGCATGCAACTGTGCTGCTGTATATAGATGGGAAATTATGTGTGGATGTAAGGGCTTCGTACAGTGTATAGCTGTGTGTGTGTCTGTGTGTGTGTGTGTGTGTTTGAGCTGGACTTGGCAGCTCCTGATTGTCCTCCTGATCTCTGGACTGCAGTTTCTGGCTGACGAGGACAAACTGTCACTAACCCTCGCCTCCCTCTCTCCCTCTCTCTCTCTCTCCTGTTGATTCTTCCTCCTCTCTCCTCCCTCGCTGCCCTCTTCACCCTCGCTGTCATCCTCTCTAATCTCTCCTTCCTGTCCCACTCGTCCTCCTCATGCATGTCTTCCGCCCGTTTTGCACCGTCATCCACTCGCCTTCCTTCCCTCCTCCTCGCCCCTCTGTGGGTTTTATCACGTCGGTGTTTTGCGTGGTCATCTGCTCGTCCTGTTTTCGACATGTGCACGTCGTGACCCCTCCATTCTTGTTTCTCTTCATTCCCCTTTGCTTTCTTTTCTCTTGTGCATGTCTTGTTTCTGATTCCCCCCCTTTCCTTCGTCTTCCCTTCACTCTCTCACCCTCACACCTGTTTGCCTTCCTCTTTCATCACCCTCTGCTCATCCTCCACTCCTCTTCTCGCCTCCCCTCTCTGCCTCTTTGTCTCCTCTTCTTTGTCTTTTGTCCTTTTTTCCCTGTTGCGTCCTGATGCAGAATGGAATGTTCTATACTAGTTATGTAAGTACTTATCTCTGTTTAGTAAGACAAGTCTTAACGAGCTGCTCAGAAACCCTCCTCCTCCTCACTATCTGGCTCTTCATCTTATTCTGTCACCTCTTCCTTTTCTTCTCTTCTCCCAGAGACGCTTGTTAAAAACAGATTTTCTCTTCCTACCCGAGTTGCACAAATAACCTCCTCACCTCGGGCTACATGCTAATAGCCCGTGCTAGTTATGTAAGGACGTTATCAGAATCAGAATTTCTTTGTTTATGGTTCTGATTGGCCTCTGGATGCAGGCTGCAGAGCAGCAGCAGCAGGCTGAGCGTTAACAGACACACGTGAAACACGGTGCGTCGGCGCTCCGACAGACGGACAGCAGAGAAGCTGCAGCGGTGCATAGAGAGCGTCTCATCCTGTCAGGTCTGAAAACATGAAATGATGCTCGCTGTCATTTCACACAGACTCAGAGACAGATGGTTCATCTCATCAATTTAATCTTTAATCAAGGTTTAAACAACAGAAACGCTGACGTAAAACTCACAGACTGACTTAAATCCACTTTATGAGGCATCGGCTGCATGTTAACTGTGTACACTGAAGTATACAGCTTATTTTTAACACTTAATATATATATATCAGAATTTGGTTATATATTTTGAATCATTCAGAAATAGTGTGTATGCACAAATCTGGGATTCATTCATTTTTAACAAATAATGTGAAATTAGCTACTGAAACGCTGGATCTGTGTGGATGAAACGCTCATACGGTTCAAAACGTTTGCGTAAACACGCGGCGCTCGCCTCCATGTGGACGGGGCCGGCTTCTATTCTCGTGTAACCGCTTCCTTCATTCATGAATAAACTCTACGCAGGCGGCTTCCTTAGATGGACTAATCACTCATGATTCACACACATACGCACGATGTTCCGTACGCAGATTAAGAACATATTAGAGCGAGGCCCACTGTTCTTTACCTCACCCAACAGGTCACAGACATCACTACAGACGGCAGTGATTGATCAGCGCTGTGTGTTGTTCACTCAGTCACTGACCAAGGCATCATTATCAATGAGAGAATGATGCTCGTACAGGTTTATTAAAGCGTAAACCCTGCAGTGATTTAAGTGATTCAATCATTTGACCTCATAGATGAGTTATTGGAAACACTTCCTGTTTTCACAGACTGGAGGTGGTGTTAGAGAGGGGCTTTGTGCTGCCCTGTTAAAAATGCCACAGTTGTCTCATTTACAGTGATGGATGAGGTCAGTGAAGGCAGCGCTGTTTTGGAAACACTTCAGCCTCCTCCTCCGTGTTCACAGACACTCGAATGCACCGCCACATAAATTACAGATTTTTGTGAAGAAGCCTCGATGCAGCAACAAATCAGCTGTCATGTCGGTTTGATTTGTGAAGCCCCCCCTCCCCCTCCCAGCAGGCGTCCTCTCAGTGCTCCCGCCGCCTGCGGTGCTGCTGTGCTCCTATCTTGTTGTGACCAGTTTAAACGTGTCTGTTTTCGGGGGGCTTCTGCTCGCTGCTTGTCTGATGTCGGTGTTCTCTTCTTCCAGGCTCCAGCTCCCATGGCTTTCCCCATGACCACACCACAAGTGCCTGTGTATGGAATGGTGAGTGTGCACAGCTTTGACTTCTGCAATTACAGGCCTGTTGCATCAACAGGCAGTGTGTTACTACAGTCAACAGAGGCAGTAAAACACCACCAGACTCCATTCAAAAGAAGACATGTAGTTTTTACATTTGTGTGTGTGTGTGTGTGTGCACAGTGAGGAATGTTACTGTGTTTTTGAGTAGCAGTGCTGGTTCTAGATGCTGCCATGAGATTGCTTTATTTTCATTTTTCTTCAGTGTAACCTGACTCCTGCAGCTCTTCTTTGAGGTTCATTTACTGTTTTTGTGAATGGAGTCTGGTGGCTTTGAAGGTGGTGAGAATTCAGTATCACAGCTTTATTTCCCTGTTGGTAAAGGCGGTCTAACATCACGGTGAAGTGGTGATAATGTTCCACTCTTCACTTTATACCTCATCCCTTTAACGGTTCACATTGGGGAAGTCAATCCGGCTAGAGCAGGATTCGGGCCGTATCTGGATATATCTGGATTGATTTCAATCCACCTCACGGATGTGGATCTAGCCGGATTGGCTTACATCTGGCTCAGGTCTGAACGCAAATGCGACTAGCCAGGACTTCCAGGTTCACAGGGACAGCTTCTGGGTCGCATAGAAAAGCTGCATGTAAACAACCGTCGAACTACGACAGCTTTGAGTTTATTTTCCACAGGGCTAAAAAGGAATAAACTGCTTTTTAAACTGAAAAAAACGAAAGAGCGAGCGACACGGACCAAAAAATGCACAAAACATGCGCACACGTGGCCCTACCACGGCCTGAACAGACTCTGTATATTAAGAGGCGCCACCTAGTGGTTTGGAGGACAACAAACAAGCCAGGTTAAGCCGGATTGAGCACGGACACTTGTGTGTGATAGCCAGATTTGAAAATAGGTCTGAACGTATCCAGCTTAAAGACTATCTGGATCCAATCCTACTCTAGCTGGATTGACTTTCTTCAGTGTGAACGGGGCTTAAATGTCTGTCGTCTCTCTGCTTAGTTTACATCTTTCCCTGCTTGTTTTTTTCTCTCTGGTCATCTCCATCATGAATGAATCCTCTTTTGAATGACTGATTCTGTTTCTCCATCCGTCAGGTTCCTCCCCAGATGGGTCAGATGGGCGGGGTACCTGTGATGGCTCCTCAGCCAATGATGTACAACCAGCCTGTTCTCAGACCCACCAACCCCTTTGCACCCATGCCCGGAGCCCAGGTCTGTAACACACACATAATACCAGGTTTAAGACTCATTCACTCAGTGGGTCACCATGTTGAATCTCTGCTTTTTCACTCACAGATGCAGTTTATGTAATCCAGTCAGGAGAAGGGGGGAGGGGGGGAGCAGAGTGCCAAAAGCGACAAACAAACAGCAGAGGAAAACACACGAGAGGACGATCAAACCATGTGATCACATGACTAAAGAGACAGACGGACAGACGACAAGATGACCGACCGACACCAAAACTCAGAGCTGGAGGAGAGGGAGGAGATGACAGCACAGAGGATGGAGGGATGGAGGCGGAGAAGATGTCTGAAGCAACTCCCTGTGTGTCTGTGTGTGTGAGTGTGTGTGAGGCTTCTCTCTGTTTACCGTCTGATTTCTGTTTAAAATTCAATGGAGTGATGTTTCAGAAGAGGGAATCTGGAGAAGGAGGAGGAGGATTGGTGGAGTCCTACCTCTGGTGGTCAGTCAGTGTGAGAGTCCCTGCTGCAGAATTAGCTTTATTTCATACTGGTGCTATTTTGTCCTCTCTGGGTCACCGTCCGCCTGCAACGGCACCTTTGGAGCGCTCAGGAGAGGACACCTGTTTGTTCCGTGTGTGTGTGTGTGTGTGTGTGTGCGCAGGAGTTGCTTCAGACAACACCTTTACAGCCGACCTCCATCCCATCCCCGCCCTCATTTGCCGTCTGCGTCCACATCTGTCCACCCGGCGATAGATCCAACGGTCTCAGTGTGTCACTTTCCGCTCTGTTGGGATATATTTGTATTTTCAGTCCTTTCCTGGATGTTTATCGGGGCTTGTACAGCGACTTGTTGAAGCGTTTTGTTAATAGTAGTTGTTGTTATGCGTTTTAAGTCTTTGTTACTCATGCCCTAAAGCACAGATACACACAGAGGCGGGGGTTAGCCACATGCTAGCACAGCACAGAGATGTGGAACCAAACTGTTTTAAGACCTGCTCACACCCGACAGTGTGCACGGTAATTTTTCAGCTGCAATTTATTCTTCAAAAGAGAAACAAGCTAGGTTAGCTTAGCCCCCTTTTTTCCCTTTTTCAATGGGAACAGTTAACAACAGTTGGTATGTCTCCTAATAAAGTGGCTAATTGCTAACGACGCCACTCATACTGGAATTCCGCTGTGCTCCATGTTGGTGTTACGAGGCCTTAAACCAGCCACGCTTGAACATGCGACGGAGTGTTTATTAGCATCATTAGCCCACCTGCTGCCTGATAGCGACGTCAGCGGCTGGACGATCTGTGTGTATCTGTGTTCTGTTTTTTCTGTCTTCATCAGCTCGCCATCAGACTTTGTAAGATGAGAGCTTTTACATCACCTCTTGGCAGATCTGTGTTAATGTGCCAATGATGGAGGACAGCAGCACTGACTGAGCTAAATGTTACTGAATCAAGCTGAGTTGACTTTACATCGCACTGATTCACAGTGCATGGCTGTCCAAACCTTGGGAGTCAAATTGGACAAGCGGTCGTGGCCGGAGCGTCCGCCAGAGCGTCCGTGGCTCGGCTGGAGCGTCCGTCGCTCACTCGGCCGGAGCGTCCGTCGCTCACTCGGCCAGAGCGTCCGTCGCTCAGCCGGAGCGTCCGTCGGTGTGTATTTCTGCGTCGTTGTGCGTCTGCTTACACATGTGCATGTACGTTCTTTCCATTGAGGGCTACTATTTCTGAGGGTCAAATTTTGAGCCAATGAGTTTGAGATGAAACGATTTGTTTTTATAAAAAAATAAAATAATAATAATAATGATTCAATTTTGTTGCAAAAATGCACAAACATGTTGCACTTATCAGTGGCTGTCCCGCCGCGGCGGGGCTGTTACTCGTCCTTTTGGCGTGAAGGAGAGTTGAAGTTTGCGGAGATAGTTTGAGGTTTTTCAGTCTGACGTTTGTTTCGTCTGCCTGCGGGCCACCACTCGTGTCCCGGTCCAGCATCCCCATCCCGTCCATCAGTGATGGTCCAGAACCACCATCCGCTCTGCTGTCAGGTCTGTAGAAGCTCGCCTCAGTCCGGTGTAGTCGCTCTGTCTCTAGAAGGCTTAACCCTTACTGTATGTGTAGATATGTAAATTACAGTAACCCGTCCCCGTCCCTGCTGGATAGATCCCGCTTTTTAGGAGCTTCTTGTCGCAGTCTTGTGTTAGCCTAGCCTAGCCTATCCCGCCGCGTCCTCTGTAGCTCTATGATCTCTCGGTGTCTCTGTCTTCTAGCTGTAGATGAATCCTCTCAGAGGCTCTCAGGCTTTTCTTGAGCTCTCAGTGTTGCTCTTTGTTCTCCTAGATAAGGTCCACGTCTCTTTCCTCCCATCGTCCTTCCATCCGTCCTCTCCATCTCTGCCTCTCGAAACGATGTCAGCAGCCTTCAAACTGTCTCTGAGCGGACGGCGAGGTGTCCTGAGACAAACGGTGCTTTTCTAGATCAAGTAGCTAGATAGTCCAAGCAGTTCTGGAGCGTTAGCTACATGCTAACTAGCCTTCAGCAGAGGCTGGAAGAGTTGGCCAGCTCGTGTTCAGGGCTCCTCAGTGCGGTGCAGAAACATTGTCGGCCATCTTGTCCCGTCCGTTGAATAAATGTAAATTTTTTCTAGGATGGAGTGATTTTCTTTACACACGTTCACTTTAAACTTTTATTTTATTTATTTGATTAAATTTGGAATAAGCTTTTTTTATGGGATTTCTAAATCTAATTTTGAATTTTTTTTTGAAATTTTGAATCTTCTTGAGTTTTTTTTCTGTAAATTTGCAACTTTAACCCTCAAAAATGAACAAAAATATATATCAGAAATCTGTCGAACCCTTTAATAGTTAAATTAACACCTACACAGACCTGCTCACTCTTTCTATATATTTAGTTTACATGCAGCTCTAGAAACAAGACTCCACCTCAAAACCAAAAACACAAATCTGAACTCACTTCGTCCTCTGACTTTTAGCTTTGCGACGCTCATACAGTGTGTGTGTGTGTGTGTGTGTGTGTGTTGTTATGGAGCAGGAGGGATGGTCAGGGGTCTGAGGCCTCTGGTCTTCTCTCGGCCTGCAGTCAGTCCCGCCTGTGACGAGCCTGTCTCCGTCTGTTCAGGACGTCTGAGCGGCGCTGAGGATTCCGTCCTCCATCCTGTGGGTTTTTTTTGTGCGTCTCCATGGCGTTGGTGAAACTGCCAGTAGTTGTCACAGCTTTATCATGTTCAGGGAGGGTGCGGCGGGTCCTCCCAGCACCCCCTCTGTGTTCTGGTGAGGGTAGCACTCTGCGTCGTTGTAGCATGAAGCTCAGAGGAGGAACCAGGATGAACCTTGATGTCATTAAAGAGCCTCAGAGAGCCTCTCTCTCTCTCCCTCTCTCTCTCTCTCTCTCTCTCTCGGGTGCATGGTTGTATCGTCGTTTGTCGTCCTTTTTATTCCGTTTAGCATGATGTGATGATGATGATGAATCCTCTCCTCGCCGTCCCCAGGCGAGAAAGGGTTACTGACAGATTTATCAGCTAGAATCGAGCCGCTGTAGCAGAACAGAGACAAACTTCTTCTTCTTTTATTTTATTTTCTCCTCTCAAAGATCTGACTTTTGTTACTCACGAGTCCTCAGTGGCAGGTCTGGCGCCCCCTGTGGGTGAAAGGAGAAGCTCATCCTGTCAGTGAGCCCAGTCAAAGACCTCTCTCTGTGTGCACGTTGTGTTTGTTCATGGTGAGAACCCTCGGATTGCTGCCTCACTCTACTGTATATAAGGACACACACACACACACACACTCATATCCTGCATTATTCTCAGTATGTTTCTGAGCACAGTAACAGCAGTGTGTGGGGTGGGGCCCACACGGACAGACAGACAGATGATGTCTGTCCATCAGGATCAGCCATGTATTCTCAGTGATGCCAAATTGGTCCGTCTACCCCCCCCCCTTCTTCTTTGTACATGTGTTTTTTTTCTATTTATTTAAAGCAGAATATATGGATTGTATCGAGCATGGAAAGACAAACCGATGTTACAGTGGACAGACGTCACAGGCTCTTCTTTTACAGCAGTATGTTTCTTTATTCTGGGATCTGTTTTCTCTCTTTTCTTTTTTTTGGAAGAAATAAAAAGTCATTTTCATTCCTAAACTATTGTCTCTGTCTCTTTTTTGTTTTTTTGTAGCACTTCAAATATTTGAGATGATATATATTCAAGGCCTTGAGATGTCAGAGTGAATTTTAATTGCAGCTCCGCGGGGCTTCAGATCACAGCCCATGCTTTAACCCATCTCCTACATTTTTCAGCAGCAGCCAGTTTAGTCTCCAGTTAAAATTTGTTCATTTCTTCGCAGGCTGAGCTGTAGGCAGGAGGCAGTTAGCTTAGCATGAGGGGAAAATGATGATAACTGTAGTGAAATGGTGGATCATGGGAAATAGGTGGAAAACCTTTGCTAGAGAGAGTTTCGCTGTCACAATGACAGCGTGATGATGAGTGTAGCACTGCTAATGCTAACATTCAAATGTCTGTGAAATTACAAAAGGCTGATCTTTAACAGGAAGCAGCAGAAAGTGACAGAAATCCAGAAGCCGTCAGTCTCTCTGTGGCAGCTGCCCAGCCTGTGACAGGTGACGCTCACCAGGAGGAATGCCAACCCCCACCTTCAGATAAGTTCTGACAGCTGTAAATTGAGAGGGTGGAGGGAGGGAGGTGAGGGGCTATTTTTACCTTTCATTCAGTCAGGCCTGAACCAACCCTCCACTCTCTGAGGGCCAGCACTCCTTCTGGATCTCTCCTTTTGGCCTGACGGTGGAACCTTCTGGAGTTCTGTCCGGCAGCATAAGACCAGCAGACACGGCCGGTGGTTCAGAGGTGGAGATCCGAACCATCAAGTACAAACTGTAGAGAGTGAAGTAGAAGAAATCAGGAGGCCAACATGACTCTGCTGTGCTACAACAAAGGCTGCGGGCAGACGTTTGACACCGACACCAACAACGACGGTGAGATGCTGCTTTTATTTTGTGTTTTTCTAGATGTTAAAGACCAGACGTCTCAACAGGAAGTAAACAAGGAGACCTGGAATATGTTTTCGGATCAGTTTTCACTGAATTCTCAAGAATACATTCTTCTTTAAACTTCTCAAACCCATTATTCTCCACTTCAATGTGTTTTAGTGTGCTTTTATTTTGAAAGGACACAGATTTGTGTCCTTTCAATATAAATGTGAGCATCAGTGTGAGAGCAGAGTCTTTATGATAGTGTCTGTGTTACTGGAGCTCTGGCTAGCTTAGCATGTGTGATCAGCCACGTGTCTGTGGACGGATGACAGCCCTAAGATCCTCCTAGCAACCGGTGTCCATATATGGGACCCTGTGAACAACTGGCCTTGTGTGTGTCTTCCTTTGAGGACACACACCTCACTGTAGGGACACCAGGATCAAACCTGACGCTTTATTGTTATCAGTGTGCAGGAAACACATGTAAATGAGTTTACATTCAGAAGTCATTAGCCTGTGTGTGTGAGGTTGTCGGATTTATGGAGCTTTGGGGGACACATACATCAAGACCTGTTAATCAGGGACAATGCTTATAGGGACAAAATCTGTGTCCCTGCTGCTTCTTAAGTCAGTGAAAGGTTATCCACGATGTCTAGGGACTAAATCCTAGGTGTAAATTAAACTGTGTGTGTGTTGGTCTGACTTATAGTACCTTTTGGGGACACACGTCATTCATGTCATCATTGGGGACTAAACCACAAAGATGTTGTCTTTCTTTTTTCCTTCCACAGAGTCCTGTCTCTTCCACCCTGGAGTCCCCATCTTCCACGATGCTCTGAAGGTAAACTGATCTCTCAACATCTGGGTTGATTGGACCTGGATTAAAATAATAATAATAATCTTTGTTTTGGTCCTCAGGGTTGGTCCTGCTGTAAGAAGAGGACAACGGACTTCTCTGAGTTTCTCTCCATTAAGGTAACATCTGTGGATTAGAAGCAGGATTGGGGAGGTGAAAACATTCAGCAGCTCTGACAAAACTTTCATTAATCCAGCCACGTAGGATCAGAGTTAGTGATATTTAAATTCAATCTGAGTAACTGCAGAACATTAGAAACATGAATATTGATCCTCTGTGTAATCATTTAAGATGTGGGTTATGAGGTGAAGCTTTATTCATACGAGAAAAGTCAAATAACACTCAAACTGTTAATAATAATAATCGACTCTTTAGCATCATCATCAAGTTTCATGTTTGACATTTTTAATTCAGGATGTCCTAAATATGAATAATTTGTCTGCATATATGTGTTTATAGTATATCATAAAAACTCTTGGATTAGTTCATACGTGAATAATATTTAAGCTAGGTTAGCTTAGCTTAGCTTAGCTTAACGTATGTGTATTACTGCCACCACCAGAAGGGGGAGACAAACCTTCTGCTCTTTAGCTTTAAAGCTAAATGAGGCTGCAGAGGACAGGAAGCACATCTGAAGTATGTGTGTGTGTTCAGGGCTGCACACGTGGGCCCCACAGCAACGTGAAGCCACTGGAGCCTCTGAGGCCAGAGGTGTCATCAGACAAAGGCCTGATCACACACAGCAGTGACCCAGAGATCATCTACCAGGGCCCCAAGTCTGCAGAGAAGCTCCAGAGAGAGAGGCCCAGGTGAGTGTCCATGGTTCCCTCACTTACATGGGCTGACTGGAAGGTGTCTGTTTGCATACACCTCCTCACCTGGTGTGTGTGTGTGTGTGTGTGTGTGTGGTCAGGATGAGGTCAGCTACAGCAGCTTTGAATGAATAATTCAGTGGATAACACTGAACAGTAATCCACAGTGCAGATCTCAGCCTGCATGTTCATATCTGTATTAATTTGTGTGTGTGTGCAGGTCAGACGAGCCCTTGGTGAAGCTGCCTCACAAAGTGTCGGCGTCGCTGGCTCAGGTGCTGGAGAAGCTGGACATCAGCAAGAGAGAGGAGGAGGAGAAGAAAGGTCAGAAGACTGTGGAGGGTTATTCTTTAATTTAATGTTTCAGTCATTTCTGAGCACAGCTGGAACACAGACAGGAAGGGATTCCATATTTAAAGGTGTTTTTTTTATCATCATTTATACTCAATTAATACTGAGGACACTTCAGGATTATGTAGGATTATTGTTCAGTCACCAACTTGACAGGAATATCTGTGTTTTCCTGCAGAGAGTCAGACGGTCGTGCCCGGAACACGATGCAAAAATTCAGGATGCAAAACAGTGAGTTCAAAACAGTCTTTTTTATCTCTTCACACACACACACAGAGAGAGAGTTCAGATTAATTTTTCTCTGCTTCAGTCTCTAAAGTTTAATAAGAGCTCCATCTAGTGGACGAGGAGGCGTACAGCAGTCAGAGTCATAGCTGTCAGCACTGTTCAGGTTGGAATCAATTTATTTATGACAGCTGATATAAAATGAGCTAAAGTTCTGCTCACACATGATCACAATGATGAGACAACAGAATTAAAAATTATATTTTTATTAGAAAGTATTCAGTATAATTTTACAAAATAAATGTTCCTCTTTAAATTATTATTTAAAAAAACCTTTATTATTATTCGAACACTGAAATATATTAATGTATGACTGTTAAATCTGCTGTTTGAGGATTATTATTATTATTATTCTGGTGTGGCCTGGTCACTCTCCTCCCTTCAGTGTCCCTGAATGCATCACGTGTCACATTATTATAAATAAAATCCAATATAAACCTCACAATGTTCTATCATACACTGTAAAGTGTAATAAGTTGACATTACTTAAAAAAAGTTTGGAAACCGATTGCCTCCAAATTTCTAAGTAAAGTATGTCATTAATTTAAGTCAGTAAAGCTGAAAAAGCTGCGTTTAGACTACTCATGCCATGACAGTAAACCTCAGTATAGTTAAGTCAAAATAATTAGTTTGGTGTACTATAAAATATCAGTTCAAAGTATGAGTTATGTTAAGTAAACACTACTCAAGTATGAGGAAACTGATGCCTCAGTCCCTGAATAGAGGATTTGCTCCATGAGTGAAGGTGGTTGGGAGAGTAAAGATATGTCTACAGAAAAAAAAAGACTATAATTAGCTTTAATTTAATACGGTCTTGAACACACTACACAGATCAATTCAACTTTATGACCACACTTTTACAGTGTCAATCAACATGCTTAAAGTGTCTTTATGAAATTTACCAACACCTGTGTGTCAGTACTTCACCAAAGTAATGTTACAATTACATTTTACAGTGTAGAAATAAAACTACTGCAGCTTTAAAAATCATAAAAACACGTTCATCAAAATAAATAATAATATAAATATATATAAAATGTGATTATTGACATCCTGTGTGTGTGTTCAGGTCTATCAGGGCCCAGAGACCGACACGGAGGTCTGCACCCATCACCCGGGGGGGCCGGTCTTTCATGAAGGGTAAGGCGGGGGGGCGGGTGTTGATTTTGTGTTGTTGTCTTTTTTCCACCACAAACGGTGTTGTGGCTTGTTGTCTGTGTTCAGGTACAAATACTGGAGCTGCTGCTGCATAAAGACCACCGACTTCAACGCCTTCCTGGACCAGAAGGGCTGCAGCAGCGGTAAGCACCGCTGGACCCCCAAGCAGGTACAGGACCGACACAGGACCGACACACACCTGTCTGAAACACAGGTCAGCAACAAATGGACGTTTATGTGTTTTTCACAGGACAAGAAGAAGGTTGCGTGTCGACACGACTGGCACCAGACTGGAAATAATGTTGTTGTAACAATCTACGCCAAAAACGCCAACCCGGAGGTGACCAGCATACAGGCCAACAGGACGGTGGTACGAAAACACACAGACACACAACCAGCTGTGTGTTCACTGCTGTGAAGTTAAAGTAAAAGTTAGCTTTAAGCAGTCATTAATGACTTGGATTGCTTTCCCTACCTTCCTTCCTAAGTTTTGTTATTGGCATTACATTACCTCCTCCTTAGTGGTAGCTGCAACAAAAGCAGCTTTACTCAACACAATGTAGCATTTAGCTAAATAAGCACACATGTGGAACATATTAATGCATTCAAACCTGTTTTTCTTATCTCTCTGCAGCTTTTGTGTCAAATCCAGTTTGAGAACAATAAAATTTTCAAGAGAGAGTTTCACCTCTGGGGGGTGAGTGTCTGCTCAGTGCAACCTGACCTTTCTGCACGATGAAGTTTATCAGGAACGCTCAGCTAACATGGAAAATCGTAAGTTTGAAGCCATTTTTGTATTGAACGTAATAATTGGAACAAATCTCTCTGAATTCCAGGTGATCAATGTGAAACAGAGCTCTGTCAACATGGTCCCATCCAAAGTGGAGATCACCCTCCGGAAGGCCGACCAGGTGTCCTGGGGCAAACTGGAGGACCCCAACTACAAACCAGAGCCGGAACCTGTAGAGAACCCGTTCAACGAGACCGCAGAGTCATACCAGCCCAACTGGGACATCGAAGATGACGACATCAGCGACTCGGATGATGACTGGCAGTACGACACGCCGGAGAACAGGAAGCAGAAGAAGAAGGAGAAGGAGGAGGAGAAGAAGAAAGATGAGGAGGTGCAGAAACAGAAGAGGAAGGAGGTGGAGGAGGAGATGAAAAGAGCGATGGAGGAGAGGAGGAAGGCAGAGGAGGAGAGGAAGAAGCTGGAGGAGCAGAGGAGGCAGGAGGAGCAGGAGGGTTTCGAGGACATGCCGGACCTCGAGTCCGACTGATCATTTCTGAAATAATCAGAATGTGTCTACGTGTTTGATTGATGACACGCTGGATTGATCATGTTCATGCTGGAGTTTGTCAGCTTTTTCTGCACAAAACAGAAATAAAGACTTTTGTACGTCTACATTCTGTGTGATGAAACATTTGACGACCGACAGCTGCAGCCGACACTGATGTGTAGGTCAGGAATAAACAGAGCTGTTATTTAAAGCAGAAAGATTATCGATTAATTTAAAGGCCTGATGAATCACCTGTAAACACTGACGGTTTGTGAGTCACCCTGGAGTTGTATTTCCACGCATTGTTTTCATCATTACAGGCCTATTGTGTATGTTGTGTGTGAACGCAGCCCACACTGAGCAGCTTTACTGCATAAACATTCATTGTGTGAGGCGACAAACGGGCGAGTAAACACAACCTGAAACAGTTTGTTTCAAAAACAATCCTGCCATCATGGCAACCACACGCTGTATTATATAAAACCTCCATCCACCGTCTTTATTTAGTGGTTTTGAGTAGTGAGGGTGTAAAATATAACCTGTGAGGGTGTTAAATCCTGACTAAAATTTAAACATGTCTTCTAGTGGATACATTTGAAGTTAAATTGGCACTAAACTCTCATTGACTCTTATTGAAGAATAGCATTTTTAAAAAAATCACCATGAATAATCCTTCAAAGCTGCAGCAGATATTTCACTGGATTATTGTTAAAGAAGGTCTCCTCTATTCCCACAGTGAGTTTTAATGAATATCTACTGCAGGATTGTGGAGAAATGTGAAGTTAAATTGGCACTAAACTCCCATTGACTCTCATTGAAAAATGGCATTTTTAAAAAAATCACCATGAATAATCCTTCAAAGCTGAAGCAGATGTTTCACTGGATTATTGTTAAAGAAGGTCTCCTCTATCCCCACAGTGAGTTTGAGGAACATCTACTGCAGGATTGTGGAGAAATTTGAAGTTAAATTGGCACTAAACTCCCATTGACTCTTATTGAGAAATAGCAGATAACAGGTCTCCTCTATAACCACAGGTGACAAAGAGATGTTAAACCCCTTTCACTCTTCTCTCCATCTTCAAGACAACAGTCTGAAAAACAAACAAAACACAACATGAACACATCTTCACACTTCAAGAATTCATTTAATCTCCAGAGAGTGTGTCTCTGTTACACACTGCACACAACAACACAATAATACACCTCGCAACGTACAAGGTCGTGCAACATCTAGTCTGGCTTCCAGCGTTGCGCACACAGTCTCAATAATATAGGCTGTTCGGATCATAGGAGTTGCGTTCACAAATGTCGTGAATGGAATACTGCTGCGCAAAAAAGTGTGGATCCTTTTTTTTTATCTGAGCTCCTCAAAAGAGTTTCAGTCCATGAAAAAAAAAAAAACATAACAAAAAAAAATCTCAAAGATGTTTCCCCAAAATGGCTTCTGTGGCAATTTTCAACACAACAAATCAAAAATGACACAAAAAAAAATTTCATCCTAAATGTTTTGGTGTAAACGATTCAGTGGAAACACTGCAGAGTCAATTGTGAGGACACACAATCACATGGAATAACATGGAGGCCACAAGCTGCTGTGTGATCACAACCATCCACGGAATAAGTATTTTTCATTCTTTTACAATTGGTTATATATATTACATTTTATTAACACACCTTTGTCCGCATACATTTGTCATAAATAAAAGATTTTTATCATCAAATCAATTTAAAAAACAATCACACACACACACACACACTCACAAATGTCTTTTTCTTCCCATTAAGTTTGCGTCGTTGTAAAGTGCAAGGCAAGATACAGTAAACTTTGAAATGTACGACATACAACAACTGTCGCATCTGAAGCGCATGTAAGATCGCACTCACACACACACACACACATTTGTATGTCTCACCACAAACTTGGCACGACACCACTAAAGCCTCTAAGGTGTATAGCTGGCACACTATGGATACAGTAGCACAATCCTACCAGAGCTGAACATCTAACAACGCCTCACAGTGACGCCATCCCATCGAGGGTTAAATCTACGAAAAAAAAAAAATCAACCCTTTATGTCCAAGTGAGAATGACACACGTCATTATTTTTGGATGTAAAACTGAACACAATAAAAAATGCGAACTACGCTAGTATTTGAGTCTGACTTAAGCCCGATACATTCTCGCAATTAAAAAAAAATAAAACATTAAACGTAAAAATTCACTTTTTGCTGCATTAGCTTGTGTACTTGTTAGCGTTGCACAAAAAACACCACTCCTATAAAGCTCCAAGCTAAAGCTTTTTCGTACCATCGAAAACTGGAGCTGCTTGAAGGCATCTTTCACAAGACTGCCGTCTTCTAGCAAAATAAAAAAACATTGTTTAGAAACAATTAGCTTGCAGCTTTTTCTTGACTTTAGAGTGCTGCATGCAGCCTAACTCAAGTGACATTAGTTGACATTTAAAATAGTTCTTAAACTACCAATTAGCTTAGCCACTGGAGCATTTTTCTTCTTATTGTTAAATTAAAAAACAACTGTTAGCTTCCCTTTTTACAAGAAAAAAATATGCCAGGAAAAAGTTCCCAAAATGTGGGATGTAAATAAATCAACATTTTTTCCATTTTCAAAAATAATTTCAAGTACTCACTGTGGCGCTAGCTAGGTTATAAAACTGTTTGTTGTAACCTGCATGTCGGCACACGGGATGTAAACCTCCTAAAGTCTAAAGCAACAACAGTGTGAATTCTTGTATTTCATTAAGTTAAAAAAAAAAGGTTTCAAATATTTTCTCTGCTCCTGCAAGCAAGTTACAACAAAACGTTAGCAAATAAGCTTAAAAAAATATTAATAATAATGATAATAATAACGAGGCAACTTCCACTGTGAGGCGAAGGAAGGCTAAGTTTGCATGCGGGGACACAGAACAGCATCAGCTGGCTTCGATTATATGAGTTCATCAAAGGTGGAAGCAGCAAAGTCAGGACAGCTTCACAGATCAGCATTGGGAAAATAAGATATACAAATATATATATTTATATATATATATATATATATATTTGTAATAATAATAATAGCTCTTAACCACAGACAAGGCAAAAATCAAATATCCACTGACTCTTATATTACATTTACAATCATGAATATGGCAAAGAAGGAGTTAACGCGTCCTGATGCTTCCTCCTTCTGTAAACACAAAATCAATCCGTCATTTCATCTGAAACTTTGTTTTGTTTTAACGTCGATAATGACTTGAAGCCGTCGTCAGATGAAATGACTCGAGTATTTTCGCAGCGTCACACGACAGCGTACTAAGAACCACAACAGCAGAACCTGCAGGTCAGTCCACACACAGGTACATTCCTCAGTAGATTTTTTGCAACATTTAAGATTATTTTCTGTAGTTCAGTGAAGTTTGTTCATTTTGTTGACGTGTCGCCCACGGCAACGCAAAATAAATACTCTGAGAGAAACCTTAAAGAGAAGAAACCTATAATAATAGATATAAAATAAGAAGGTGTCACTCGACATGCGAAGGAGAGCACCACGTAAACACACTCAAAAAAATAATAAGAAAATCCAGGCGCTGCTTCCCTCTACGTCTTCAGTTTGATTGGCAGGACGCCCGGGGAGAGACAAGATGGCCGCTCGGCCTTTTTAAGAAAAAACATGAAAATAAAACCAGACGTCCTCCCTGAAAAAATAAAAACACCGACCATGGGTCAGGGAGGAAGAAGAGTAAGAGAGGAAGATATTCGTTTCCCTTTCTTCCCTGCGCCTCTGATGGGGGGCGCTCCTCACCCCTGGTCGTCATTAAAAAGCACCTCCACAGGACTTCAGTTGGTGTCGGCCTCAGCGGCGCCGCCTTTGATTTCCCAGGCTCCTGAAGGAGACAGAGGACAGCACACACTACAAACTACAGTTTTTCACATGATTTACATAAAATACACGGAGACGACATGAAGAGCTGCAAAAACACAAGAAACACAAGAAACACACCCGAGCCGAGGCGGCAGCAGCCTGACAAATGTCCAGGTATTCTCCATGTGAGTTATTCTTTCTATTATTTTCCGAACTATAAGTAGCAGCAGCCAAAAAAACGCGTAATGAAGAAGAAGAAAACCATAGATAAGTCGCACCAGCATAAATCACTACGTTTTTAGCATAACGTTGCCTCCTGAATTCCTCTTAACTTAAGTGGTGCGGCTGCAGGACATTGAGAGTGAGACACACGCATTTCAACACGTCCTCACACGGAGAACTGATTCGCTTCACCGCACATAACTTCCTATAAACATCTTGTAAATGAGTCAAAGGCGACGACTGTGCGCTCATATAGCTGTCTGGAATTAGCGACCTGTCGACTGAGCACACGTTCCGTGAACGTCACCTATGCTCAGGGCTAATATAAGTCACCTGAGTATAAGTCGCATACCTCACCAAAGGATGGAAACCTGTAGATTTACAGTCCGGAGAATGCGGTGTGTCTTGTACAACTGTTTCACAAACGTAACCCCCCCCCCCACCCCCCCACAACAGGCTCAGGAACATGTGGGGATCCATGTGGATCACATGGTTCTATGGTTTGTGGCACCCACCTGAGCCTTTAAAGAGGTCCGGAGCTTTTACCTGAGAGAGAACTGTTGGACTTCTGCTTGTGGAGCTTCTCTCTCTCCTTCTTCCCTTTAGGAATGATCTTCAGCTTCATGCTGCTGCTGCTCTTACTGCTGCTCCTCACCGAGTCCTGAGACACACACACACACACAGGGTCTTCAGTGTGGGTGGGCAGATGGCTGCAGTGACACTGTGCTGCGTGTCCGGCTGTGACACAGACCTCCTCTGAGCACTGCATGAGCGGACAGATCCAGTGGATGTCGTCCAGCTTGTGGAGCTCGGCGCTGAGGCTGTTCAGAGTCGAGCGCAGCTCCTCTTCCTCCGGAGACTCCGACTGGGGAGTGAAACCAGAAAGACGTGTGACTCAGAACGTGCACGACGAGAAGGAAACGCGACACTTGAGCCGAGCCGCAAACAAACAGAAGCAGTCGTACCAGGAGCTTTCCGTCCAGCAGCATCTTGGTCTCAGCCTGCAGGACTTTACTGCTGTTGACAATTTCCACAGCCGTGCTGCGACTGAGACACTGAAACAAACAACGGATGAATCACTTCACAGCCAGCGATGGAACCGAGCCACACTCAGAGACATTAAACTGTTAAACATTTGTCCGTCTCAAGCTCCTCAGCACACCAAAATAAATATCGTTTAAATAATAATAAACACTCTGACATTAAGTAAAAATATTCTCTCTCTGCAGCACAAACTAGAAAAACTAACGTGGGAGAAAAATCAGTTCCAGAATTTACATAAAAAGTGTTTTGGTATAAAAGTATTCAAACTTCTTTTCTACCTGTAACTTTATAAGAAAACAGTTTAAAACAACAATTTAAAAAATCGATCATTAATCAAAACAGTCAGATCTGACTTTCATGTATTACTTTAAATCACTTAATGTTTGTTCCTGACTTCACAGCCTGTCAGTCAACACATGGGGGAAAATCTGCACTTTATTTCTCCTCCTCTCTCTCTCCCTCTCCCTCTCCTCCTCCTCCTCCTCTCTCTTCCTCCTCCCCCTCCTCCCCCCCCTCGTCTCTCTCTCCCTCTCCCTCTCCCCCTCCTCTTCCTCCTCCTCTCTCTCCCTCTCCCCCTCCTCTTCCTCCTCCCCCCCCCTCTCTCTCTCTCCCTCCTCCTCCTCCTCTCTCTCTCCCCTCTCCCCCCCCCCCCTCTCTCTCTCCCTCCCCCTCCTCCTCCTCCTCCTCCTCCTCCTCCTCCTCCTCCTCCTCTCTCCCCCTCCTCCTCTCTCCCCCTCCTCCTCCCCCTCCTCCTCCTCCCCCTCCTCCTCTCTCTCTCTCTCTCCTCCCCCTCCTCCTCTCTCCCCCCTCCTCCTCCTCTCTCTCCCCCTCCTCCTCCCCCTCCTCCTCCTCCTCCTCTCTCCCCCTCCTCCTCCTCCTCCTCCTCCTCCTCTCTCCCCCTCCTCCTCCTCCTCCTCCTCCTCCTCCCCTCCTCCTCCTCTCTCCCCCTCCTCCTCCTCCTCCTCCCCCTCCTCCTCCTCCTCCTCCTCCTCTCTCCCCCTCCTCCTCCCCCTCCTCCTCCTCCTCCCCCTCCTCCTCTCTCCCCCCTCCTCCCCCTCCTCCTCCTCCTCTCTCCCCCTCCTCCTCCCCCTCCTCCTCCTCCTCCCCCTCCTCCTCTCTCCCCCTCCTCCCCCTCCTCCTCCTCCTCCTCCTCCTACCTCAGGGCTGGACAGTTTGGCCTCTGTCAGCACCAGGGAGGTGGCGTTGACGGCGTGAGCCAGCTCCTGCTCCACCAGCTTGTGGGTCTTGGCAGCATCGTGGATTCTGGGTGGAGAAAAAGGAGGAGAACGCTCTGATGACCGTTTCAAGGACAAATGCAGTGAATGTTTCAGCCGTGATGTGTTCAAGCACCAAGGAGTCAAATTATTATCATGCTCCTTTCAGTCACTGAGGAGAGTTTCCAGAGGTAATTTAAACATTCATCATCCTTCAAGCTGAAAACTGAAAACACCACAATGAAGCTGAGACGGGACACAAACTGTGAATAAAGCGGCTCATCAGAGCAGCAGAGACACATTTAAATCAGGCTAATTGCAGCGGGAGGAAGGAATCCCAGCATGTGGAGACCAGTCCTCCGCTGGTGCCTTTAGGGCCCTCACTGTGTTTTTGACACACTTATAAACCTTTGCTGTAAATAATTACAGCCACAAAGTTTAAACAGCAGAAACAGCCGACAGACGCTGAAATGTCCAAAGGTACTTAAAGGCATCATGTGTGTAAAACAGTTCAGTCTACATGTGTGAATTAAAACCTCTCCTGATCGAAAAGAATTCTGTAAAATCTGCCCCTAATCGCGACTATCAAGCCGTCACTGTCACACTGATCAGAAGTCATGTGACAAATATTCAGTGGGTGCTGGGCTGATCCGCAGGTTTTTACAGTTTTTGTTTTTCTGGTGTAAACAGCTCCATCTGATCTTTAACCCCGTCACTGTGACGTACTTGTTGATGAGCGTGTCGGCCACGATGCCCAGCTGCTGCACCTGAGCGCACTCCTCCTCGGTCAGGTACTCCATGGACTGCTGGGAGTTGAGGCGAGGCCTGGAGGCTCGGTAGCTGTCGATCTTCCTCTTGTCCTCCCACGACTTGAGCGTGCTCTCGAACGCCTGTGCATGCAGGAGGAGATAATCACCGCTAAACACGAACTGAAAACATACGGTCAGGCAGCAGCGTCCGGCGGGGACGGAGCTCGCCGGAGACATAACTGTTACTACTTCACTGAATTAAAGCCGCATTCAGGAGGATAAACACTCTCCTCTGTGCTGCACTTAGGGAGGAAACCATGGAAACAAACAGCAGAAATGTGCTCGGCTAAAGTGCAAAGAGAGTGAACACAGAAAGCCTGAAATAGAAAAAGAGGAGCGGAGTGGATTTTCAGCTGCAGTATTGATGAAGTGTTAGTTCTGTCCCCTCTGGCTGATGTGCTGGACCTTACCCTGTCTCTGGTGAGCATCTGAGCGCGGTTCTTGTGGACGATCTTGACGATGCCGGGCGGCTGGATCCAGGCCTCTCCGTCCACCTGCACGGGAACGCCCTCATCCCCGAGGATGGTGATCTTCACCTGTCGGCACTGAGAGCGGTGGGGCAGAAAACAGGAACGTTGGTCCGGTTCCTCCTCTATCAGCGATCACACAAACTTGTGTGCTGATGTGCGTGTGTTACCTGTGCGATGCGATGGTGCTGCAGGTTGATGACTCTGGAGACGGCCATCTGCATGCTGCCGAACACCGCCACCACCTCCAGCTTCTTATCGTCAAACGACGGAGCGCCGAAGTTCTGAAGGAGTTTAAAATAAGAATGAAACTTCAGCTGGCTGAATCAGAGTTTCTCTGGAAGTGACAAACACTCACGTTGTCCTCCTTGGTTCCTCCCCAGAAGTTGATGCCGCCTGCGTAGCTGGGAATGTTCAGAACGGCCAAACCCTGCAGACTCGGCAGAGACATGGGGACGCCGTCACACTGCGGAGAGACCAGACATACAGAACTGAAGCAGCTCCGCCTGTGTGTGTGTGTGTCTGTGTGTGTGTGTAGGTCAGACCTCCAGCTGAACTCGTTGCTCCAGGTTCTTGTATGTTTTCTGGACCAGCTCTTTGGTCCCCAGGACTCCGTACCACATCATGTTCTTGGTGCGACTGCTGCAGGAGGAGACAGGAAGTGGAAACCAATCAGGACTGAGCTTAACTGATCAACAAAATGGTATCAATACATGAGAATATTGACACTAATGGCCAGAGCTAGCTGCACCAGCTGTGGTAAAGTGAAGCAAATGCAACAAAGATTTTGATTGGACATTAGCACACGCCCCCTAGTGCAGGATGAGTCATCAAGATCTCCCAAAAAATCTGAGAAGATCTCAAAAAAATGCTTTTTGATTGTCAGATAATGGCTCTAGCTAAAGTTAGCTTAGCAATATAATGTCCTGAATAAAACGCTATAAGTGGTATAAAGCAGCTAACACCAGAAACCACCACAAAGCTAATGTGTGTAACTGTTAGCGGAGTTAGCCTACAGTTAGCGTTGTGTGTGTGGGTCTTTGTGTACCTGCATTTCTTGGGGTGCTCGTCTCTCTTGTTGTTGAACTCGAGGGAGATTTTGGCGTCCAGGCCGATGCCGAAGTAGTTGTTCATCACACACTTCTCTGAGCATTGTCTACACACACACACACACACACACACACACACACTCCACAGTTAATAACACACAGACAGTCAGAGGCCCACAACAGTCACACACACACAGACTTACACAGAGTCCTCGCTGAAGGTGACAGTGTGGAGGTTCTCTGGTTTCTCCAGGACGATGGGGGAGGTGGGGCTCAGACCTCCTGGACCTGTGACAGGACCATGAAGGGTTAACTCTATGACTGTCCATGTAGTTTCAGACAACAGTGAGACACTCACGCGGCTCACCATCCTTCAGCTCCTCGCTGTTTTCCCTCTTGATGGAGGACGAGGACGACATCCTCTGAACCTGCGTGTGCCTGTTCTGCTCGTCCACCACTGGAACGACAAACGGTGACAAACGGTGAGAGGCGTGCGGCGGATGTGAAATCAGACACGGGAGCAGCAGGGAGCTCTGCTGACCTTTCTCCGCCTGCTCGATGATCTGCCTCAGAGCTTTCTTCAGGCTGTTGGCCCGGAGCATCAGCTGCTCTTTGGACCGGTACGTTTTGCCTTCTGAACCCGACTCGCCGCCGCTCTCGCCGGGACTCGATCCGCCGCTCTCCTGGCTGGGGACCGAACCCGCTGGCACCACCTGGACGAAAACAAAGGAATTACACACGATCAGTCACGGTGAAGCTCTTCATAAACACAAACACTCCAGCACATGACAGTACCTGGGCTTCAGCCTCCTCACTTAAGGCCTTGACGAGGGAATCCAGCTTCTCGTTCAGCAAAGCACACTGGGAAAAAAAAGCACAGAGCTTTTACTGTTGAGTGCACATTTAGAGATCCACAGCTGAGCAGAGCTTCTTAAATTTCCACATCAGAGAGCAGCACGGGATCAATACACTCTTTTATTCTGAAAGATAATGATGGGAGCATCAGAGTGTTTGGAAGAAGGACGGAGCTCAGACAGAAGGCGTCTTTTTATAAAAACTACAAAGACTTCAGATTTAAGTTATTACAGTTTGAACATTTGATGCTGGACTGATGGTGCAGAAAAAACGTTCAGAGGGAAAAGGAGGAGCAGAAGGAAGGAGGAGGAGGTGAAGAGAAGGAGAACTAGAAGGAGCGGGAGTAAAGAAAGAAGAAGAAGAAGAGGAGGAGGAGGAGGAAGAAGAGGAAGGAGACAAAGAAGAAGAGAAGAGGAAGGAGACGAAGAAGAAGGAGAACATCACGTAAAGGGTGGAGGAAGGACGAGGAGATAGAGGGAGCTGAAAGAGCAGAATGAGGAAGAGGAGGAGGAGCTGATGAGTGGCTGGTTGTTAGTGTCGTTGCCGTGACGACGAGTCTGCCTGTATGTTACACTGATGAGTTTGTGATGAAACTTAAACTAAAGGAGGGAGTGCTAACCTTCAAAAAAACACTCCTCTCCTCATTATACATGTGCCCACTAGATACTGTTACACAAGCTCTTACATAACACACACACACACACACACACACACACACACACACACACACCTTCTTTGCCATGGCGTCGGCCTCCTCCTTGTTCTCCGTGGCTCTCTCGTACGCCTTCCCCACCTCCGCCACGAAGTCGTTCACCGTCCCACACAGAAACCTGACGAGGGGAGAGAGGACGGGGTTAACATCCCCACGAACACTTTTTAGGTTTGATGAGTCACTCTGTTGTGTTGGAGATCACACACACACAGCCTGACAGCTCCGTCGCCTCCACACACTCATGTTTACTCACAGCTGTTACATGGCTGCGCTGTGAGTCAGCACGGAGGCTTCTGCAAACTCGCATTTGTCGCCTGCCGCACAAATACACAAAACTCAAACACACCAGCTGCTATTTTCTACATCAAACACGGCCTGAAATGTACACACGCTGGGGAGAAACCGTATCCATGGAGACTCCGAAAAGCTTCAAGCTATGCGTTTGTGGCTGAACCACAAACAGGTTCAGACCAATCAGGATCACTCTCATTCATTCAAGTCGTTCAAATCGAGGCAAGAGGCCTCATAGTGTCCTGAAGACGTCCCTCCACTGGCTTCATCAGCTCACTGAGGGTGGAGCCCCACCGTCCTTGATGATTCCCATTATTGTGACTCTTTCACCGGTGAAGGGAAATCACCTTCGTTTTTATGTTCGTTATGTTTGCAGAGAATCCCCGCAGGTCTGAACTACAGCATCACTTAAACACAGACACACAGCGGCTGGAGGGAGGTGTTGTCTAATGGCTGCTACACCTTTCCCCAAAGGAAGGCTGCTAATGTGCTAATGCACCGAGGATGACCTCCGAAGACTGACTCATCCATCACACACACACACACATTTAAGTGTGTGTCCTGAGGATGAAAAGAAATAAAATACCTCGCTCTCTTCTACATCTGCCTCTGCCTTTTGTTTTTAAAATAATTCACGTACTTGGCAGAAGAAATGACGTCGCTGTGTTTGTCTGAGTCCAGGATCTTGGCGAGGTGTGAGGCCACGGAGTCGGCATACTGACTGATGTGGACCTGAGACAGAGACGGACGTCAGGATTATTAAAAAAAGAAAAAACATGCTTCATTTTTGACAGAATCGTGTTGATTTCTTGCACATTTTTACATTATATACTATGTATTTCATACATGATGCATTCAAGGACCGTCAGAAAAGTGAAAGTCAGTAGAGTCTGAGTGTTTTTGCAGTGTGTGGCTGTGTTATTCTTGGCGGAGTGTTTATTTGTTGCAGCCCTCAGCTTGACGTGATACCTGCGCCCCTCCCTGTGCTTCAGCTTTGATTGCTCTGGCTTCCCCCTGCCAGGCTCCATTGATTCTCAGTGGATGTTTTCCAAAAATGATTTTGTGAAGCTTGTAAGTTTCTCCGGATGCCATCTTTTTTCCAAACGGCAGTCCTGCAGGGTGATTTACCTGCACAGGAGAGTCCAGGCTGTCGTCTTCCTTCACTATCGGCGTGTGTTTGTTGGTGGTGGGCACCTCATATGTCATCACACTCCATCTACAGAACACACACAACACACACAAATGTCAAGCACCAGATAAACTTTATTAGCAGCTTATCATTTTGAGGAAGAAGGCACCGGCCATCTTGTCCTCCTGCTATCTGTGAGTGCACAGCCAATAAAAACAAACATTCAGCTGCAGCTCGTAGGACAAAAATAGCTCAACCAGCACTTTGTGAACTTGTGATGCGTAGCTTTCAGTTTCAGCTTGAGTCTGAAGGATAAAGGATGCACTGCCCTGGAGGCATGTTGGTGGTAAAAATGGCTCACATGCTTGGCTGAGACGGTAAAGGCCTCTGTATGTAAACAGCTGCAGAATGAGGAAATGAGTGGAAGCTGATGTCACACTGCACAAAGCCTAAACCAAACAGTGTGCTGCGGTCCTGGACTTTGAGGGTGGAGCTCCGTGTCACCGTGTCCCTCCCACCGGACTCTTACCGGTCCAGCATTTTGGTGGTGGCTCTCTCCAGCTTCTCCAGGATCTGCAGCAGCTGAGCGTCGTCATCGCAGAGGCCTCCCCAGCCCAGAACACGAGCCAGGTCGTTCCCCGTGCCCAGAGGCAGCACGCCCAGCTGACACTGGAGAGAGAGAGAGAGAGTCACACACCGTCAGCAATACGTTTGTTTATGTTTTCAAATGTTATTCTATTAATCATTTAAATTAATGAATAAAATGCCACAAACAACTTGTAATTAAAGCTCCTACTCACAAAAAGTCATTAATCTGTTTATGTTGGCATGACCTGAAATTATACTGGAGCTAAACCAGATTAGAGACGGCCACATGTTATTAATTTAAACTACAAGCCATGACTTGAATTAATGAATTACATGAAATGAATACATTAAATAAGCAGCGCAGGTATTAGAAGAGTATTCACTGCTGCTCCACAGTTACCTTCACACATCAGGATTATATCACCATCTCCTCCTCCTCCTCCTCGTTCTCACCTGTTTATGGAGGTTGAGTTTATCCAGCTCTGAGAGCACCCAGCCCACGCTGCCATCTCCTCCACACACCAGGATACGAAACGTTACAAACTTCTGGAACAGGCGCAGGCTAAAGAGGAGAGGCGGCAGAAGCACACCGTCAGTACATCAACCTCCCACGACTCCACCGCTAACATTTACCAACGCGTCCATCAGGAGTACCCGAGCTCCGGCCCTCCGTTCATCAGGTCGAAGACTTGAGCCGGGTTCAGAAGCTGCTTAAACTTGCGGAGGAACTTGACCCCCTGGTTGTCCCCGCTTTTGGAGTTAACCAGGACCAGAAGGGGGCTGGAGCAGGACGCAGAGGTGGCCTTCCAGAAGCCTGAAAGCAAGAGGAAGAAAATATTCCTCTTTGATTTCTTTTAGAAATGTTCCTCCATGATCACCGATATAAAAAAAACACATTTAATGAATTAATTGATTTGCGTATTGAATGTAAATAAACGTCATCAGAGGTCAGTCATCATTTCACACCATGAGCACTCAGAGCAGCTGAAAGGTGAAACTCCTGAACCTTGAACCTGCTGCTAATGCAACAGCTTGTGTGTGTGTGTGTGTGTGTGTGTGTGTGTGTGTGGGCGAGGTGTGTGTGTGTGTGTGTGTGTGTGTGTGTGTGTGTGTGGGCGAGGGCGAGGTGTCTCACCATCTGAGTCGATGCTGTTAAGTGCAGTTGGAGGGATGATTGACACTCGACATTGACCCAAGGGACACACCTTCCCCATTTGTTCTTTACAGCTGTTGTGGACCTGTAAATGCACACACACACAGACGCACACACACACAGACGCACACACACAGACGCACACACACAGACACACACACACAGACACACACACACACACAGACACACACACAGTCAGTGGTCTCCATAGTAATTCTATATTTCAGTAGAAGCAGAAAGGTCATTACATCCCTCTGAAACCCACCAAATGCCAGCTCTGTAACCTTTACAAATGCCACTCTAATTCATTTGTGTGTCTGCCTGTGCGTGTGTGTTACTGTGTGTTACTGTGTGAGGATTAGACTTTACATTATGTGTATGTCCGTTCGCCCTGAGCGCTCTGAAACAGTAAAGCCTCGGGCTAAGTGGATCAGAGAGAGCGAGGGAAGTTCCATCTCTTTGGATCCACTGGACTTCACTACATCATTTTTTACAGTGCAGACACAATAACGTGTGTTAAATACTGATTGGAAATCCGTCCCACTTACGATGGCCTTGCACCAGAGACAGCGCCAGTCCTGCAGCCGCCGCACGCTGCCGCAGTTCTTATCGCACACCACACATTTGGCACTGACGGGCAGGTTGCCTTCCAGCCACTGGTGGGACATGGACACCTGGAGGAGGGACGGAGACATGCAGAGAACTCTGCTGTTACTCCACTTCAACGATCACCTACAACAAACTGACGTAGCCTCATATAAGTCGCCCTCACCCCGTCCTCGTCCTCGATGATGTCATTTCCTATGGAGGCCAGAGTGGTCCACTTGCAGTTGTTGGTGGAGCGGACAGCGCAGCGCTTATGAGCCTTGAATTTACAAACTGGAGAGGACAGAGAAATACTCACATCACCTTTGTCAGAAATAAATCTGTGACCACATGCAGGTGTGCGAGCTTTACGAGGGTCTTTGAATGTCCCACCAAAAATGTTGTCGTAAGATTTCTATTAAATAATTGCCAAAAATAAATCTTATGGAATAAAAATATTCCGTCAAAAACAATAAATTCTACCGTCCTTAATGCAACTAAGAAGCCATTAACCACTCATCTCTGACCACCAGTCACATGGGAAAAATTCTGTAAGTTTCTAGCAGGATATCTACATGTGATCAGCATGGTTGGTTGGCTGCAAAATGGCCATAGTTAAATATCAATAGCTCGTGGAGTCCTCATTTCATTGTTATTTTTTTAGATAGATATCACCTGTAGGTGATATTTTACTTGTAGCCATGATCGTCCTGTTTCCACAGAGGTGCAGGACTTTATGCTTCAAAGAACAATAAGGACTCATGCTTCCTGACGTTGAACTCCACGCCTGCTGATATGAGAGAGGCGAGATAATGACTTTACACAATGTTCTAAGTTATCAGTCAGCCTGTTGTGAAACCCGCCTCACACAGGAGCTGTTAACCTACTTCTCTGCTCATGTTTTAACCACGGCTACATTATTGGCACTGGTCCTTTAAAAAAATCATGGCTGAATGTTGTAATGAATGTGTGACTGTAAGACTGTGTGTACCTTCACAGGACAGGCCGTGGGAGGTGACGCCCGGCAGCGCCTCCCTGCAGACATTGCAGAAGGTCGGTCTGGCGTGCGAGCAGGCGTACCAGTTGTGCATCCCAGAGAAATGCTCCATGTTGAACTGACTGGCCTGAGGAGGACGGCGACAGAAAGGAGATTCATCAGCCTCCGAATGAACTTGCCCCGCGGGGAGGCAGACGGGGAGAAAATTAGCAGGAGAGGACAATAAGTTTGATATGAGCTGCGCATATTAAACCCTGTGGCCTGGGGAGGGAGGAGAAGACGTCTGAACCTTCGTCATCACAGTGCATCCACACACACACACATAAACCCTGCTGTAAAAGACCAGCCTGAGCTTGGAGAGCTCTATTAAAGCTCTGATTCTATGGCTGACAGGAGAGTGAAGGAACAGACGGGCCGTCAGAGGAGGCAGACTGACCTCGTAGGTTTCCCACTTCTGGACGGATTTGAGGGCGGTGATCCAGTCCTCCATTTCCTTCCTGCTCTCGGCACACAGCATCAATTTGCGAAATGGAGTGATCACCTGAAGAAGGAGACAATATCCCGAGAGGTGGTTACAAAGGCGATTGATAAGTTTGTGGCCTAAGATAGAAGTGTGGGGGATGTGTTTGGGCGGTGCCTCTTCCTCCATCTTGTGTGGATGAAGAGCCATTAGCCAGAAATAAATATAGCATTTGTTTTAATTTGTAGTTTGTTCTGATGGTGACACTGCAACTAGGCCGAAAGCTAGATCCTAAAGTTGTAATGCTTCAGCACCTGGGCGTCAGGTTTAGTGCAGAACAGCATTTTTTCGTACAGTGTTTCACTTACTGTGAAGCTGTTGTTGATGTTCTTGGTGCTGGTCTCAGCCACGCTGGCATCTGATAAGTCCACTTCATCAAAAATCAGAGACTGAAACATACGAGACATGAGAACCCGTCAGCTGGTGCTGCTGACAGACAGCAGAAGCTGCTGCCGCCATTTTGACACATTCCCTGTACCTTGCAGTCTTTGGCGTAGTAGAGCGTCCTCCCTCTGAGTTTGAAGTACCTCCTCTTCCACCTCTGGAAGGAGCTGGTCTGCTTTAACAGGATACCCTCCTTCACGCTTTTCTGTGATGAAAGAAAGACAGACGAGGGGGGGAGAGAAAACATACGTTAGTACATTCGTAAACAAAGCTGCTTAGTCCTCACAGGGTTAAACAATGAGGACATTTGTCTCCATAGAAGACATATAAGCAGTGACGAGGAGGTGCAGCCATCCCTGGCAACACTCCCTCTTCCATCTCCATCTTATGCCCCGGGAGGACAGAATGCACCATGGGTAATCAATGGAGATAGGACATCGGAGGGGTCACCATAGAGATCGTCATTTCTTGTGCAACACACACAGATACGATCTTTAGACTCTCATCACGTTAGAAACGGCTCGCTCCACACCTGCACCTTTTTATCAGCATTCCTGCACAGGTCGCCACGGCAACTTGCATTACATGACAAACCTGTGACTTTCCCATACACATAATAATAAGGCTGCATACTTTCATGGCAGAAACCACAGTCGACTTCATTTTTTTTTTTTCACACTGCACTGGTAAAACTGGAATGGATTTACTGGAAGTGTTTGTGCAGCGACGGATTATAATAATAAATGATTAAAATTAGCTGTTAATGTTCACGGCCCTGAAGGCAGATTAAATCATGTGTAAACGTATTTTTTAGTCGGTAATCTGCCTGGCTGAGTTTTTGTGGTTTGTTTAGCAGAATAATTTGCTGAACTCCAACATCACTGCTGCAGAAAGCTCTCAGCATTACGGAGCTGTTTCAGGCTTTACTGATGTGTAACACACACACACACACACTGATATGAGGATATTGTTTTTATCTCCAGATCAGTGGCACACCGTTGGATTGCACAGTAAAATAAATAACGACATAGACAAAGACTTGCCGGTGCTTTCCGTAACATGGATGTGTTCTGTTTTTGTGTGACCTGCTACACTCTTCAGGCCGAACAGGCTTGTCTGGGAGCATTCTGGCACAGCAGTGACTTGGCAAAGCCTCCTGCTCGGAGAATGATCCGGAAATCTGCCCCAAAGGAGAATTCGGGAGTCAGACAGGAGGTTCAGGAGCTGCATGACAACTACCAACAACCCACTGACAACAACAAGGAGTGTGCGTCTGTGTGATCGGGGCCTCAGACCTCAAGCCCCGTCCACACGGAGACAAAAACCTTTGTATCTGCTACAGTTTTCTATCGTTTAGCCGTTTCAGAGACATGCGGACGCCCCAATACGCTTCTTTTCTGAAACGATGACGACACAGCTCCAACTCCCCGTCAACCCGCATGCGTTCACTAAACAACAACAAACTACGGAGCTTGTTTTTGCTCTAACAGCAAACTCTTCTGCTCCTCTGCTAACACAGCGAGCAGCAAGTGGACAATAACAAGAAGTTTTTACATCCATCTCATTCTGTTTACATCGCATGAGTTTTGTGCGCATGCCCCATGTTGTCTTCTTTGGTTTTGGAGTGCTCCTGTGGTAGCGTTACAGCGCCACTCACAGGCCCGACATATGTACTACAGCGCTGTCAGTGGTTTGTACGAAGTCGTGTGGACGCACACGTTTAAAAGTATGTGTGGCAAAGCAAAAACTACAATCACACAAAGAATGCACGTTCTTAACAAAAACACACAATGTTGATACTACACCCTGCAAACCAGGGGCGAAGGAAGCAATACAAATGTGTGTGTGTGTAGGGGGGGGCTAAAAGTACTTTACCATGACTAGCACTGACGGTTCTCTTTACTGTGTTTTACGCTCGCTCGAAGAAAGCCACTGCCTTTGTTAGCTCCGTTACTATAGTAACGGTATTGTAGCGCTGTGGTAACCAGGAAAACATGGAGTAGACTTCAGCGCTGAGGTTTTTCCTCTTATGAATCAAGTGGAACGGACTTTTTCACGAGCAATCGAAACAATCGAAACACGTCCCCCTCTGATATAATGGTAGCTACGCCTATGCTGCTAACAAAATAAATATGCTAACAGATTGGCTACCAATAAATATGGATCAGATACAAGGTTAGCAAAAATTATTAGCACTGTTTGACGAAATGCAGCTAGCAAGTACATTTTAGCAGCTATTCGTGAGCCTTTTTTGTAGCTGTATGTTTTATATATCAGCTAAAAGTATAGCTAGCTACAGCCTTGTGCTTACCATGCTGAGGTTTTACAGCGTGCACATATTTTGTACAGCAGCTAGCAATTAGCTGCTGACATCTTACATTTCACAGAAGTTAGCGTCTGTATTTAAGCTAGCAGAGAACGTGAGCAGAAACAGTAAAACAAACATAGCTTCAGGGCAGTTTCCCTTTTTATCCTGTGTATATTTGCCTTTTTTACCTCTCAGTCCAAACAGCATGACACCTCTCCTAACATCTTCATCTGGGGCATTTGAGACTCGCTTTCTTTGAACGTCTGTTTTTGTAGTAATGGCCTTGGCTGTCTGAACACAGGGAGTAACAGGAGGCAGAGGCGCCACTGAAGCAGCAATGAATCTAATTCATCGCTCCATCACAATCTCATTTCTCTCATGCAGCGTGCATTTGTGTACGTGGGCAAACCCCGGCCTGTATTGTCACATAGAGCTTCTCGGCAGACGCTTCTTTCTTAGAATAAATGTGCTCTTATGTCCTGAGGGAGAGAAAATCTCATATCGTCACCATCTCAGACAGAAGAGAGAGAGGAAGTGGGCTGATGGCGGGAACAGTGATAGATGGGCTTGCTGGTATGGATAATTAATGAGAGGAGACAGGACGGAGAAACAGAGCGGGAAAAAAAAAGTGAGACACAGGATTTACAGCAGCTCTGGAGAGAAAACATAAAAGAGAAGAAGTGGAACACAAACACAGACAGTAAAGGTGTAAAGGTCTCCCCACCGCAGCACCTGACACGTTGGAGATAACGGCAAGGTGCAACAACCCTCTTCCACCAATCACGCTTCTTCACGGTTGCCGCAGCAACGCCAACAGAAGCTGTCAGTCAAGACGCTAATCAGGGTGTTTCTGTTTGACGAAAGCGGCTGATGACATAGCAACTGCTGATATAGCTGAAGGACGCACTGTAAGTTAGAACAGGATGTTGCAATGACGCCCAAACTACAGGTTATTTCATAACATCAAAGCAAACAGGCTTTTCCGCCATTTTTATGGTCACCATGGTGATGCTGTCTGAGAGATTTTACATAGATTACTGTAGTCACATGACCACAGGAGGAGGCCATCTACAGGATTTTTTAAAAAAAAAGAGACTGACAACATCTCTCCACCTTAACATCTGGTAAATCCAACTACAGGCAAAGCAACAAAATAAGCAAGACAAGGTCATTTTTGACCTCTTAACATGGAGGACTATGGGGACTGACTCACTTTTTAAGCTTATGTTAGCTCCACGCTGATTCATTTTTTAAAGCCGTCGCCCTTCAAAAGTTACACACATGGTGTATAGAGTAGGACTGCATGTACACAACATACAAAGCACTCAAAGGTTGGTGTCTGCTCGCTGTAGCTACACCCTGATGGCGTCCTTCTCCTCCGCTCCAGTCCAAAGATGTTGTCAGACAGATCAGTGTATTCATTAGAGCAGGACTAATCACATCACAACAATCAGCCCCAGTAGACCTGATGATCCCACACACACACACACAGACACACACACACACAGACAGACAGACAGTGCAGTGAAGCACATTAACACAAACTTACTCATCTGCAAACAGCACACAGTCAAACAGAGCAGCCATCCACACACACATCTGACGGATTCAACCCTTTAGGTTTTCTTTTTGGAGCTTTGTTTAATTATCCGACTGAGTACACACACACACACACGCGCTGCATGAAGGACTGACCTTCAGAGTTTGTGCTGTACACACTTGATCAACCATCACTGGCATCGACAGTGTGGATGTTCAAAAAGCTTCATACCGGAGCCTTAGCTGTCCGTGGGGGGGAGAGGCAGGATTTGACCCCCTGAACGACTCACCTATCCACACACACACACACACACACACGTCTCTGCCCTACACCCACAGTCTATAAAAACCAGCCGTTCACTCTCTGACCCGGCCCACCGCCCACTAAACATGTGTGCTCACATGTCCTTCCTGTCTGCGGTCACTGTGGCACCGCCGTTTCATTCACACTGACCTCGTCCACCAGCCGGCTCCCCTGCGACCTCTCATTGTGACTGAACTGCAGGTGGTCATCGTGGCTGAGCTGCCCGTCGTCCTCCTGCCCTCCTCCAAACAACAGGGACACGAAGCAGCACCTGCTGGTCTGACACAACCCCGGCATCGGCACCCTGGCTGACGATGACCTCACTTCCTTTAGCACCAAGTTTGACCTCTGAAAACAGTGTGTGTCAAGAGCTGGAGAGGACGTTCTCCTCCGTTCTTAGTGGATTACTTCCTTCCCATGTTCTTCTGTCTGTTTTAATCACACACACACTACCTCAGCCGTGGCCACACCGGCAGTCCCTCAGACAATGCAATCCTACTTCCTTTCTCTCAAACTTCCTTGTCAGGTAGCTCCGCCCCCTCAGGTGTGCTGCTATAAGTCAGCTCTTTTGTGTGTGATTCTCTCTCTCTCACACACACACACACATCCTGGGGATAGGGCGGGGCATGCAAATACACTCCACTCCCAACACCTTATCTGACACACACCTCATGTGTAGACCTGTAAGAACAAGTCAACTTCCTCGAGGCTATAAATAGAACTGGATGGACCAGTTTGGTAATGAGGGCACACACACACAGACTAGAAACACACACACACAGACTAGACACACACACATGGCTGATTTAAAGCATGAAATAAGTTTAAAAACACACACACACACAGTCACGTCGGGAGGGTTAATGGCCGTTATTCCTAAGAGAGCTGGAAAAGTCATTGTGATCACACAAACTCATGTCCTGACCCACTCTGAGTGTGTGTGTGTGTGTTTCCTGCCTACGCGCTGTCATCGGACTGCTTGCAGTGTCAGATCAGCGTCTCATCTGCCAAGGAAAATTACAGCAAGTGTGTGTCTGTCTCTGTGTGTGTGTGTGTGTGTGTGTGCATATGTGTGTATGTTTTCTGCCAGTCGGCATATCATTCTGTCTTTAATGAGCAGAAACATGCTGTTCCCTGCAGACACACTTACTGACACCAGCTCTCTCTCTCTCTCGCTCCATCCCTCCATCATCTCTGTCAGTCTGTTTTTCCTTTCTGTAACTTTCTTTAACCCCTAAATCACTCGTGGTTGAGTCGATTCAGAACCAGGTCACAGGACTTCATTACTGTGCACACATAAACCTCGACCTTAAAAATTCAACCACTGCTGTTGTTTTTCTTCCTGGTAAAGACAGTAGGACCACAGAGTTGTGATGACACAAACCACCAAATGTTGAAAAACTGTGTCTAATGTGCAGCTGTTTTTTCACTGCAGGAACTAGCAGGATGGTTTTAAATGGCTGGAACCATTGTGGGGGAGGAAATGCACCGGAAAAATGCTGCAGGGGTTAAACAGCAAAAGAAAGTAATAGATAGTAAAATGGCACTGTTAATGTCAAAGAAGATGGTGGACATTACAGGAACAGTGCCTTCCTCTACTGTTTTAATTTGACTTCAGGAACCTACATAGAAGGGTGCACATGTCCCTGCACTGTGGGAACTAGCCCTGATGTATTTCAAGGTAAAAGGTCTCCCTCTGGACATATATGTTGCATATAGGAGCATGTGTTCCATCATAGGAACTAGAGACCCTCAGACCTGAACGGCCCTCATAATCTATGCAGTGGAGCTAAACACTGATGAGCGTGGTATCCTTCTGATTAAACAGAGCAGTATGATGATGAGGCGCAGCTTTGTGGCTTATTAGGCCACAGAGACGAGGTAGTTCCTGTGCTGAATAGAACATAACATCTGCAGGTGCCAGGGCTACGTTCCTGTGCTTGAAACACACTTATACCCCGTTCACACTGGGGAAAGAAATCTGGCTACAGTGGGATTCGGGCCTATCCAGATGTGTTTTTTCTGAGTGTGAACACCTGGAATCCGGCTGTATCCAGTATGGATCGTGGGTGGATCTAGCCGGATTGGCTCAAATGTGGCTCAAGTGTGAACGCAAATGTGGCTAGCGACATGCTACTTCCGGTTAGCGACATGCTACGGACTCTGTATATTACGAGGCGCCACCTAGTGGTTTGGAGGACAGCAAACACGCTGGATGAAGCCGGATTGAGTGCGGACCAAGCGGCAACCTTCGGGGCTCAAAGTGGAAGCCCATGCGGAAGTGTCAAAACTTGTAATTCACGCTGCAACAGCTGGGGGTTGGCTCCAAAAGCGAGTAATTTCCCATAGACTCCCATGTTAAAATGGCCGACTTCACAGCAGAAATTAACATGTTTACGGCCTGGTACAAAAAACCACTCTGGTCTCAGATGATAGGTTCTCTTCTAGTGTCAATTGTAGGGGGGGTGAATTTTTTTACAACCCACTCGTTTCAATTGTATTCGGACTTAAAATTACGCATAATTATGGGCGTTGCCGCTTGAGTGACAGACAGTTGCCGTATCACAGCGTGAGTTTCCTGCTCCCACGATCGCCCGCCCCCCTAAACCCCGCTCGTGCTCCCCCTCTTTGTCCATATTTGAGAGTTTTGGCGGACGTGACGCTGTCAACATGGCGGCGGTCATCACGTCCCGGAACCTCCCACCGAGCCTCAGAACGGCTCTTCAGAAACAAACGGGTGACGTCACGGAAGCTCTGTCCATAGTTTTTACTGTCAATGGTGCGGACACAAGTGTGTGCTAGCCAGATTTGAAAATAGGTCTGAACGCATCCAGCTTAAAGACTGTCTGGACTCAATCCTACTCTAGCTGGAATGACTTTCTCCAGTGTGAACGGGGCCTTAAAGACCGATTAAAGGGGCAGTTCCTGTTTATTATTATGCACCTTCACACCAGCCTCAAGTTCCACTGCAGTGGAAAAAAGCCATCGGTGTTGGCAAAGAGTAAAATATACATGAGCTATGACGTAAATTTTCCTAAAAAAAGAAACATACAGCTGTTGTTATTGAGAATATTGAAGAATATCTGGGTGCTGGGACACATTACGAAGGCTAATAACACCTTCATGAGCTTAAAAGGATTCTGTGTTTGAGATGTAAAGGAGCTGGTGTGTTTTTCTGCCCAGCAGCTGTTTATTCATGAATCAGTGGAAGCGCCGCAGAAACACTGACACATTCAGGTGCGTCCTCATAATTAAAACAGATGCACGCCGGCTGCTGCAGACACCGAACCACCTGACCTTTCAAACGCGCCTATGTTTTTGTAATCATGAGGCCACGCTGTCCCTGGACGGACATCGCTGGAATGCCAAATAAGGCTCCAGCCCAATGTCACCACCTACCAGTGATGTGGAAGCGCTGCAGTTACTTAGTTTGTCCAGCAGATGGCAGACTGGGGAAAAAGATGTGAAGAGGCAATGAGGCAAGGTGACGGGGTGCACAGGGAGAGACGGAGGGACACGCACTGAAGAGGACAGACAATGAAAACAGAGTGGTGCAGTCATTTGTATCAGATTTGGCAGGGCGTTAACTGTGTGTGTGTGTGTGTGTGTGTGTGTTGGGTTTATTAATAGAAACGCACACTTGGGTTCTCCACGTGGACCCACTCCACACAAAATACACCTCACAGTAGCTTTGTAGTGTTTTGTTTTATACACTCTGCTGCACTGTGTGGGTCACCTGGATCAGGCTGCTGCTTTAAGCTCCACCCGCTCCACCCGCTCCACCCGCCCGGCACTCAAAGGTCGGTAAAACAAACTATCACTTGCAGATAATAGCTGGCCGAGGTCAGGTGCCGTTAATTACATCTATTTACTTCCTTAGCTTTGTGACATTTATAGGTGATGATGATGCAAAGGCATGTGGGGTTGCCACGGTAACACTGCGACTTTCAAATCAAGCTTGAAAACGTAACGACACACACACACACACACACACACACAGAGAAATGATCACTCTTTTCACCTGGACAATCCAACAGGAGGGAAACTACGCTGTGCCTGTCGCCACCACTCCTCCCTATTTTAGGAACTTCTTAAGTTAAACTGTTCGCAAAAAAAAAACAAAAAAACATGACAAGACGAATCATTTGAAATAGGAACAGGCTGCATCGTCTGTCATGCATAAACAAAACGTCTGACCACACACACACAGAGTCAGAACAAGGCGTGGGAGGACTTTGCACCATGGCGACCACATCCTGTCTCATGTACCTCTCTGCGTTTATTAATAGACACACACACACCAGTGATATGTGCAGCCAGAAAGAGAAACAGATGACACTACTTTACATGGACAGATGGGTAGAAGCAGCCAGACACAACACACACACACACACACACACTCTCTCTCTCTTCAAGTTTAGCCACATTTTATATGTTGACAGTATAAAAATATGATCCAGTTTTTGGCTGCTGTCTGTGAGGTTTGAAGATAATCTGCTGCTGCCGGTGATGATGATGATGATGCTGATGATGACGGTGGGGTTTGCCTGGTAGCATACAGACCAAATCTGGCTCTGATGCTGCATAATCCTCACACACACACAAACACACACGCTTGGCACATACACAGACGAATGAACAGATCAGTCTCTCAGCCAACATAAAACAGACGTGCGAAGGAGAAGGTGAAGGGTTCTCTCTTAATGTGCTGATGCGATTAGCATGTTGGTATTGATTTGTGATGTTAGCCGTGGCTCCCTGCTGTTAGCAGGCAATCATAAAAATAAAGCAAACTCTCTTCTCTCTCTCTGAGTCTCGGTGCTGTTGGTTGCCGTCGTCATGGGAGATGAGTGATTTCCACGGCAACCTGTGGGGGCTTTTCCTGAACTCATTCCCCTACAGGCTCGTTCTGAACAGAACTGCTGCACAATTAGGACCTAACACAAATCTGGACTTTTATTACTAACCATCATTTTTGAACTCAAAATATTGACCAGCACAGTCACTGATTTTACTCCTATAACTTGAGGTTGAGCAAAAACCTCAGTGATCAGTGCCTCTCTGTGATAATAGATCATAGAAGTTGCAAATCTGTAATGTTTTTTCAATATTACACACAGTCCTTTACAATCCACCATAAAAATCCTTCTGGGCAGCTGATTGAACAAACTGTCTATCATGAAATAACCCCAAGAGACAACACAACAAGCTCCCGAGGATCTTTGGAAGCTAGCAATTAGTACGTAGCTAGTTCCGTTTACAATTTTCATCATCATTCATCATCTTTGTGAGGAAGACATGCATACACATGCTCTAATCCCACCGTACACAAGCCTGTAAGTGTCACTACTTCCTCACAGGAGACTGATTGGTCCGAACCACCCGTGGTTCTGCCACAAGCACACGGCTTGAAGCCTGGCACGGTGGATTTATGAGTTTTTGATCTTATAAATCAGTCAACACTGTCAATGGGCTAAATATTCACTATAAAAGGCCAACGAGTGCTAACGCTAACAGAGGCAACCATTGTTATAAAATGAAACAGAAGCTCCACCTGATTGACATTAGCATACATATGTCAGCTACATAGTTAGCAGGTTTACTACTGAGACGTCAAATTGGTCTTCAGACATCACTCAAGTATGACTGGACTGGCTAGTTCTGTTTGGCTGTGTTCTTTTCAGTAATAGCATGAAGACTTCCTCCACTTTCAAATCATTCTACATAACCGTGCATTTTGTTCCTTTTATTCTTCACTGTGGATGGTCTAAACACAGAGTGCCTGCAGCTGTGAACGGGTAGGTGGGTCGGCTACACAAATGCCGGCTGTGGAAGAAGAAGCGCTCGGGGTGCGGCCGTTTGTGCAGCTCCACTTCCTCTGCACTGCTAAATATGATAAAAGAGCTCCGAGCCGCTGGACTGGTTCTGTGACGGCAGACCAGGGTCAAGTCACTGCGAATCAAGTCAAGTAACATGAATCAGAGAATTTGTCTTGTCACAGCGACATGTGCAGTGTGTGTGTTTCTCTCTCGGTTTCTAAAAGAGGACACTGCTCTCCTATGGCAGCCGTAAGCCTTAGAAAAAGTGAGTTTAACACATTTTTTTTTTTTTACACATGTTTACAGCTAAGACAGTGACTGAATCCTTATTTTGTAAAATCAACATTTTAATAGAGCTGGTTCAGATTTCTTAACAGCTCTCTAATCAATATTTCGCACAATTTGGAGCCATTTTTTTAAAGTTGGATGTCATATCTTTCTTAAAAGATGATCCGATATTTAATTTTTTAATTACAAATACTTGATATGAAGAGGTCACAGTGGATTACACCATTAGCATAATCATGCTAACACATGAATACATTGAAGCATATAAATAAGGGTAATATATGTTATCAAGTATCAAGTATCTTTCTTATGGAAAAAACTAAAAACATTCCAGTTCCAGGCCTTTGAAATAACATCAGTGTGCATATTTAGCACCCTCCTGTGGTCACATCTATGTAGTGCATGCTGGTGCCAGAGTACTAAAAGTTATGACATTTGGCTATCTATTCCTAAACTAACTACAGCACAGTCACATGACCAAGTGTACCGCTCCGACCTCTTCTACACTACAAATGTGTTGATGATGGTCGTAGTAATATTTAGGCATAGAAATATGAAAGATCATCAGTGGTGTGTTTACTAGCAGAACTTGCATTGGAAACCATGGACTTCAGGATACTAACACTTTACTGCGGACTCCAACCTCACACCAGGGATGTACACATGGCACCATCACCTCTCATGAATCACAACAGGTGTCGCCGGATACGACCTCCGTCATGACACCACCGTGTGTGTACGAACAGAGAACTCCCATATAATACAGTGTCAGCTTACCGGGTCAACACACTGCAGCCTTCAGCTGTGCCGCTGAGGCTCTGTTAACCTACAGTGATACTTCACAGCTTTTCTTCTGCTCAAGTTTCAGGAAGAGCCGACGTTTCAATAAGCTGGATATCAGATAGCACACACACACAGGTTGTGAGCGCTGGTGTGTGTGTGAGATTTTTATGGTACATTCTTGTCAATTCACCAATAATAAGCTATTGTAATACTTAAGAAAAGAGTCAGCTGTGTGACCTTTTTAACACAGACGGCACATTAGAGAGACCTAAGGGTCAGATTTCAAACGACATACTAACACAGTAGGTTTGCTAACATAGACTCACTGATTTTTATTTGATGGACATAGAACCTGGGAGACTCATGAACAAAACCACAGGAGGGCGCATAGCTACATAAAGCCTGGGTTCAGTAGAAAAATAATGAGGATGTTATGTTCTGTGTGTCAGTTCTCTGTGGTCAAACTTAACTTGACGAACAGATTTTTACAGACTGCTGAAATCTAAGGAGAGTAGACACAGTGGTCAGGTCAGAGGTCACCCTGCCTGCCCCTTTGGTGAGTTTTGAGGATCACTGTCGAGTTCAGCTGCTTTAATTTCATCTGATAACTGTCTGTTTTTACATTGTCGCCTCCTGAAGGCCACTCAGTCCACGAGAGGTGGACAGAGTGTTCGGACAGGGAACTCTAAACTCCAGGTCAAAGGGTGGAAACAGGCAAAATTATACTATATTATTTTTCACTTTGAACATTTTTCTGAAGTATGCAGACGTGGTTTTGAGCCGGTACGGCGCCCATCTCTGCACAAAAATGTATTTAAAGCTTCAGTGTTCAGGCTTTATCGCCACCTGCTGGTATTGTGAGTAATTACACACAAACACAGCTGATTTTATGCTCCAACATTCTTTTTTCTTCTGAAAAGTTGACTTTTTAAAAAAATCCCTGTACCTCAAGTTGCTGTTGCTGCATTTTCTCTTCAGTTTTGTCAAACAAATCTTTAATTCGGCGTCTTTAAAAAGTTTTGGTGTCACAGCATTATGATCCTTCAGCACACCTGCTCGGTCTTTGTGTGAATAAAAATGTAGCCAAAGCTTAATATATATAGATTTTCTCCTCACTCTGTGCTTTAATATCTCCTTCTTCCCGTCTCTCCCTTCCTGCCTTCCTCTGTCTCCCCCATTAACTCATATTCTTTGCTCCGGATCAATATCACTCTTCTCATCTCGCCCACCATTCCTCCTCTCATCCTGGCCTGGTCTGTTTACTACCACGATCGAAACCTCTCCTTCCTCCTCCTCCCTCTTTTTTTTTTTCATCCTGATTTCTTCTTTATACCTCCTCTTTTAACCCTCCTCCGTCACTGTCCTCAGTCGATTTCATCTTCCCTCATTTCCATCAATGTTTTCCTCCATTTGTCATCTCCACACTGTAAAAGCCACACACACACACACAGTGTGTCTTCCAAAGTATTCCTGCTTGGCTGAAACTCATAAAAGAAAATCAGCCTTGTTAGTTTCATCCTGTCTGGACACTCGTACATCTTCATCAGTGTAATGTCACAGCGTCGGTGTCTGAGTGTGTGTGTGTGTGATGAGTTTGTGTCAGACTGCAAACATGATCGACTTATTTGTCACATGAAAAGTGAGACAGAGTGAGTGGAGGTGACCCTGCTGTCTGCCTGCTCCTCTGCCTTTTGCTATCTGCAGGTCCTGTGATGTGATGGATGGAGCGGTCCTCCGCATGTCTAGACCACATAATCTGCTTTTTACACTGCGCTGATTTGCCCACTAAAACTGGCCCTGCACAGTCTGGTGGTCTAAACGGCTTGACCTAGAGGATTAGAGGCGCTATCAGCGATCGCAGCTTTACAGCAGAGGTGTGATACCGCTCAGAGATTTCACTTTTTATTTAACTTCTGTCTGTGAGTGGAAGTTGTTGAGTTCTTTTGTGTCACTCTGCTGGGCCTGACTGCACAAAGAAGATATAAAACTATAGAAAAATAATTACTAACCACAGACAGCTAGCATCTAATTAGCACTTAAGGGTTTCAGCCTAAGCTGCAGGATTTAGTCTTCTATTCTTTTTATGTACAAAAGCAAGCTACTAATGTTAGTGAGCTACATGCTAGGCTAACACAGGGAGGGAATGGAGGACAGACAACTCTGAAAACATCAGGAACTGTTACAGGAACTGGCTCCTAATAATTCAGCCTTGTGTAATCTGGAAGGAGTTCCTATAGGGGAAGTTCCAGCAGTGGAAACATGCACAATGAGGTGAGCTACGACTTCCTGCAGTGCAAAACTGAGGATAGAAACCCCTCACAGATGTCACAGTACCTGAAAGGAGTCCAGGTTTTGTGCACCGAACTCCAGGTCAATGAGTTTTAGTATCTGAACCAGGAAGATATAGATTACAGTATATGATCATATTGTACTTCCTGTTGTGACACAACTGGTAACTAATCATCACATCACTGTAAACTTATTGCACCTCCAGTTGGTCCCAGCGTGGCAACAAAACAGACGTCAGGTTCCTCCAAGTTTCAGCAGACAGAAGAAGTGTGACACAACATTAACGTCTGATCAGGTGGCAAAACAGCTGAAAGTGCAAAATGTTGAAATGTTAAACTCTGTGAGGACAAATTGCACTGAGGGGGTTTGCACAAGCTGCTGATGCAGAAATCATGTGCATTTGTTGTGTTAAAGTGTGTGTCTGCCATGCTCATGAACTCCCTCTGTCCACTTCTACACTCTCTCACCTCATGTTTTTAAAAACACGTTAAAATAACCTCACACTGCACGCACATGTAGAGCCCACAGAAACACATACACACACACACACACACACACACACACGGAAATGCATGGTGAGTGTGTTTTGACAATCTTCCAACACACTGATGCTGTATTTGTTTAACAAAATGACCTTCTAAATTTAGAGTCCATCTCCCAGAGGAGGCTCTAAAAATGGAGACAAACCACGTGTGTGTGTGTGTGTGTGTGTGTGTGTGTGTACAGTTAATGTGTGAATTCTTGTGGCTGCAGCAGAAATTCTTCTGGTTTGCTGTGTTTTGATGGAATCAATAACAGAACAGCGGTCATCTGTGACACACTCGAATGTGAGAAAAAGGCCGCTCCTTATTTAAACGTGCTAAAAAAAAACAAAAAAAACCCACGCTGACTCGAACGTTTCATTTCCTCTTTCTTCTTTGTGGCGCCTTCATCGCCTCTTCTTCTTCTTCGCTGAAACAGTTGTTCAGGTGCGCTCAGAGTGTGTGTGTGTGTTGTTGTTGAACGTGTGAACGTGGGTGGGTTATTCTATGTGTTTATGTGAGTGGGAGGCAGCTGTATATTAACCAGCATGGTTTTCATGCCAACATCATATAATTGGAAACATGTTGTGTAACCACAGCAGGAAGTGATGCTACTTCTACTATGTACAAGAATGACGCATCAAATTCTGCCGTCAGTTTTATAACGTTTATTCCAGCTCTGATCATGACTGATGAAATGTGTGTTTGTTATTCTGTTAAAAGGCATCAGAAACACAAAAATACATGAACATGTGATGTTATCTAGTGTGGGAAAGAATCTGAGGTTTTGGAAAAAAAAAATCACGTTTGACTCATGTGACAACAACAAAGGGAAGAAGAAGAACAACAAGGTGGACAACAAAACATTACACAACAAGAACGGCAATGACAAAGAAAAGAAGAAGAAAGGACAGACAACCACCACAAAGAGGAAAAGGCCAAGGAGGAGGACAAGAAGAAGACAAGAAGAAGGAGAAGATCACAAAAACAACAACAAGGTGAAGAAGAAGGAGGCGAAAAACACACAGAAGAATAAAACATGAACGAAGAAGAAGAAAAAAGGAGAAAAAATAGGTGTGGTCGACCATAAAAAGGAAAAGAAAGAACTTGTGTGCACGCTCCCCCTCTCTCGCTTGCCTGACAGGTGGGTGTGTGTGTGTGTGTGTGTGTACCAGCGTTCATGCAACACTACACTTGTAAAAAAGCGTGTGTGTGTGTGTGACGAGCACCAGATTGTTGCGCAGCATGTTGGTACACTCACACACTCTCTGCAGCGATGGAAAGGAAACGAAGCCACGAAACCAAAAATAAAAAAAAATAAAAACGATGTGAATAAAGTGAAGAAATGTGAAAGAACGAGAACAATGAGGAGGTTAAATAAAACACAGAAGAGAAGACAAAAAAGGAACTCAGAGAAGTCGAAAGAAAAGGAACTGTGTGCATAAACAGAGGGAGGACGGTTAGGGGTTTACCAAATACAGTAACAGCCTGATGCTACAATAAGCTTGGCTCCTCAAACATAGACATGCGGGACGAAAATAGACTTTCTACAGAGTTTGCTGAGTGGTTAGTGGTGGTGCAGAGAGCATGGCACACACACACACACACTGGTTTGTGTGTGTGTGTGTGTGTGTGTGTGTGCGGGTTTCACAGAAGCAGAAGACTCCGCGCTCCATCTGTGTCTCTGATTCCTGTTCTTTAGAGTGAAGGGAATCCTGCACACACACACACACAGGTGGGGAATTCAACCACGATCTTATCGTGCGCACACCATTTACTTTCATCTGCACACTTGCTGCACAACCATGCACTGCACAAACTAACGTGCTACTGTAAATCATGACTGTTCTGTTACAATGTGGGAAAATATTCACGTGCATAATTCATGTTATTAAAAAGGCAGAGGCAGGGCGAACAAACGTAATCACGCTTCCATGTGCATATATGTAAGGGAAGCCTTAGGTCAGCAGAGGACACATTCCCAGACTTCTATGCTAACATATAAGAAGCCTAAGGACTGGAATGAAGCCAAAGGCAGGATGAGTATGTCTGCTTACACTTTCATGCTAACACATACAAAGCTAAACAACAGGGGGAGCACACATTCCTGCACCTCCATGTGCATACAAGTAAGCCTTAGGAAAGGAAAGGACGCATCTAACATGTCAGAAGCCTAAGGCACATGAGGAATTGCTTCCATTGTAACACATAGGAAGGGTAACTCTTAAGAAGTCAAAACAGGAGCTAAAAAGCAGGGTGAGCACATGCGACCATAGGTTTATGTGAATACAAAGGAAAGCCTTAGGCAAGGAGATCCTCCTGCACTTCTGATCTGCTAACATATAAAGGTGGGATGTCTGTTGGCGGGTAGGCCACACATAGCCTCACCTCCATGTGAATAAAAACAGAAGCGAAGGGCAGGGAGAGCTCTCAATAAAAGGTGATGTGAAAGTGAGGAAATATGTGTAGCTAAAATTTAACTGTATTTCAGGAGGACAGCTTTTTCAGAAGGGAACTGAAGCCTTCATATTACACTCTCTTCAAAGGCATCAGACTGCATTGACAAAAACGGCAATTTTACCTTTTATAACATGGAGAGTCTAGTCCACCAGCACCAAGTTACAGCTACACAAACACGCATGAAGGGTTAAAAAACACCTGCAGCCCAGAGTACTCATGGGAAATGTGGACAGCGATGTGCTCACTTACAACACAGCTCTCTAGTTGCACGTGTCTGGGATAAATCATGTCGACATTTACATGTTGGCACTGTTATTTGCATTCCATGGTGAACACAATCAGGAGCCACATGCAGACAGGAACTGCAATCTTCTCTGGCTTCAACAACAGATTTACCACACTGTTCTTCCAACCAGTGTGTGTGTGTGTGTGTGTGTGAGGGAGGTGTTGTGTAGTATGTAGGACATTTCCTTCTTTTGGTGTTAAAGCAGAAATACCATCAGACAATCCTGTGGGACTCTTCTTCTTCTATCAGACCCACTTTGAATACAAAGGAGATACCTCCCACCCCATCGCACAATAAACACACACACACACACCTCTGGTTTCACACATCTCTTCATCTATTCTGCCTCCTCTCCATCACCCGACGCTTTGTCCCCTCGTTCTTCTGTCTCATTGTTCACAGTGATATTTAATCAGCTCTTTGTTCAGTGCGCTCCTTCGACCTCGCTCAGTCTTTCAAAGGATGTGGCTTCTTCTCTCAATAACACCCGTCTCTTTCCTGGTAAAACTCTTACGTATGTGTCAAAGCTTCTGGGTGTGCATGTTTGTGCATATTTGGAGGATATTTTTGAAGCCAATTTGACAAAACATAAATGGAGAACTGGGGTAGGGGGGTGGGGGGTATGTGCTGATAACTTGCCAATATTGCTAATATGATTCACTGTCTGGCTCGGCCTCAAGCTCGATGACTAAGGGAAGAGAGTGGCAGAAGCAGCGAGGTACAAAAGGCCGAGTCAGGGAGCGAGACAGAGATGGAAGTGGAGAGAAATTGGCATTGGTGCGACTTCAGGCTTGGTAAGCTCTCCCTCCTAATATGATTATAAATCGTCTTGTCCTCATCTTTTTTTTTTTTTTTGGTGCCAGTTGTGTCCTTGGCCCGAGTCGCTACGAGCCTGGAAAGCCTCTGCAGACCAACTAAGCTAAGTGCCCGGTCAGAAAACTTAAAAAAAAGGCTCTGCTGGTTGAGGTTAAAAGGACACTTCAATAAAAACAACTAGAAGGCATCAGCAATTAGACTAAATGTGACGGAGCATGTCAATAAAATGCAGAGTGTTTCAGAATCTGGATGGTTTGGTGTGATAAGATCAGGTTGAGTCACAAAATGGAGCCGGATCAACACAATGATGTCCCACCTTGACTAATTGAGATGCTGAAGATTTGCCCAATGTGCTTAGAGCAAATGAAGGTGATGCAGACAGATAGATGTGAGTGGTTAGCGTCTTAGCCCGACATTGAGCAATGACATCATTGTTTGCTCCTGTTCTTAGCTTCAGTTTGAAAACCTGCTGCTTTTCTGTGTTTGGTATCATTGTATCAATTCATGTTTGAGTCCAAGAGGACATCTGTGCCAGATCTGAAGAAAGTCCATCAAGGGATTTCTGAGACATTGTTCATCACAGGGACCTTTGAACACCAATGAAACTAGTTCATCCTTGAATCCAGGTGAACATTGAAGAGATTCACTAAAGGTGATCATGAGATATATTGTGGTCACAAGAACAGGACTAACAGACAAACCGTTGAGGGGAAAGCACCAAGAAGGACCTGAGGGTTCTTTGGACAAACTTTGCATCCACTTTAATGGTAAGCAGGAGTCTGCATTGAAGGATGTCATCCTTCAAAGGACCTGGTCTATGGTGTTGTTGTGTGCTGTGTAGCCGTTAAAGGTCACAACAACGGTTGTTAAATGGGACTGCCTGGTCTGAAGAACACTTCCTGTTTATCACAAGGTTGTTTGCAACCAGTTCTGTGTGTAGAATCTAATGTGGTAGAAGATCTAACATCGCCACGAGTCCTGGATCCACCTGATGATGAGTCATTCGACTTTTTCCGTCACATTCAGAAGAGACTTTAAAGTGGGTCAGTGTTGTTGCACTTCTAATCAATCTATAAATGGGTCATTAGAAGGACGCACGCCCTCAACTGCGAAACCTGACTGGTAAAAACCACTGTTTACAAAAAGATGGCCACCAAACTGACATGATGATCTACTCTGCTGCTACAGAGACAGAACGGGTCGACCCAACAGAAACAGTTTGGGCCTTTTGACTCATTCAGCGGCGTGAAGACTGGAAGTTAAACAGGACAGAGTATGTTGCACAGTTTATCTGCTACAATCTGTGTATTGATCATCTTGTACTTTCGTTTCAAAAACAATCTTCCTCTGCTGCACGCATCGCACACACACAGACACACACACACACACACAGACAGCTGTGTATAAATAAAATGTGCTGTTTTTAGAAGGGAAGCCACATCCTTCCAGTGCGCGCTCTGTCATCCTCTCGACTTTACTCAGACTGTTTCCACTAACGATCACCAGCACAATCAGGCTTTGACCTCTGCACTGACACGTGACCTGTTGACTCTTGTAATTAATTCTTGTCTCTCTTCTTTTGTCAAAGGTCTGCAGAGGACCTGTTTGATGGTCACGGTGCAGGTTAGATAGTCGTAGTATTTGCATGCTCTGGCGCGCCACACATCAAGCTTAATGCCCTCATTTGTAAAAAAAAATAAAAAACTATACTCTACAGGGAACACCTCCAGTGCAGCACACTGTACAGGAAGTGACGCCTACACAGGTTCATGACACTCAAAAGGTGTCTTCTCATATCAAGCCCTGCTAGAGTTAAAGACACCATGCTGCTGTAAAGACTTCACAAATCAACATGTGGGTAAAAAGCACAGAGGGGGTTCAAGCTTAGGAGCTGGAACCTGATCTCGATCCAGGTTTGATGCTCATGATGCAGCATAGGGACACAAATATCATGACCAACAAGACCACTGTGTCCCGCTAATCTGATCCAAAGGGGAAATTAAGGGATGCTCAAAGAACCAGCTCCTCAAGTGGGCACTCCAGAGACCTTCATGTTAAAACATTATAGCAGAAATGTTTACAGTCTGGCACTCCTTAGTTAACTCCCTCGCCCACCTCACCTCTACTCATGCTCAACTTCCACGGTTAATCAGGATGTTGGGCAAGACGGAGACGCCCAGAACCACCACACCGAACTTTAAACTCATTGTTCAACTGCAACAAACCTCCAAAAAGTCAAAACCATAGATGTGAAAGTGTCCTAAACCCTGTGAGCTGTGTGAGCTCTGCACTAATAACTGCACGTCCATGAAAGATTGGTTTAACACAGCAGGTAGGCCACAGCAGCACACACAATGAGCATAATAATTCATATTAATTCTAATTACTGTAATTATAGCATTGTATTTGAAGTAGAAGCAGTGAATGGAGCCAGCTCTTCCTCTCTCTTTGACACTTGAGGACACACACACACACTCAGCCTGCAGTCTTTACTTCAAGTGTCATTAACAGATGTGTTTTTTCATGCTGCTGACTAAGACCGTTATTCTTCATGTGGTACTTAAGTCAGAGTGTGTGACAGCGCCCAGGAACACACAACTCCACAACACACATGCCCTCAAAACACACACACAATGCTGATTCTGCAACACACCATGCAGTCACAGAAAATAAAGCAAATCTGGAAATATATCGGGGTTTCTCAGGCTGGCAGTACTGCAAAAGCAGCACATACATGTGTGTGTGTGTGTGTGTGTCACTGTGTGTGTGTGTGTGTTGTGGTGACTGTCTTTTACTTCCTGTTAAAGAGGTTTCAAGAGAGAAAGACACACAAAAACCCAGAGTGGGTCTATTTTTGGCTCTGAAGAGAGAACGAGAAAGATGGAGAGATAGCAGGCTTAAAAAAAAACCAAAGAGATGCACCGTGGCATAAAAAAACAAAACACGGGGAAAACAAACACAAAAAAGGGGAAATCAGGAAAGAAGAAATGAAATATGGGTCGTCTTGTTTTAACCCTGTGAGCAGTGTACAGCAGCGGCAGCAGCGGCAGCGGAGCGTCAGAGGAAGTGTTGTGGCCTCTGTGTCTCATTAATAGAAACAGGCCAACTGAACATGAAGTGAGACTGTGAGCGCTATTTAAAGGAAGAACCTCACACCTCACTGCTTATATCGAATTTATATTTTCACGTTATGTCACAGGATATTAGCTCGCTATGCTAATGCAACAAATTGCTGTGTTCTATGTCCTCCTTAGGCCGAGGCTGCAGCAACCACTGAGGTCCCCAAGGTCCAGACCTCTGCATTTTTATTTTTGTATACATAAAAGTTGTGTAGTAATTACTTGTTTTTGCAAACAGTGGTGGAGGAAGTACTGAAGCTTGGTACTTAGTAAAAGCACAATTACCCAGCAAAATATATACTTATAAGTAGTTTTAAATGCACTAAGTATTAAAAGTAAAAGTACTCACACACTGAATATATATGATTGATTTCCATTGCAAAGGATCTGAACAGGTTAAAATAATCAAAGAAATCATCTCAAATGAAAATGGAGCATGTGTAGTTAATGTCCATGTTCAGTCCAGAAGCAGCTATGGACAGGTCTGTGTGTCATGAGGCAGGCTGTGGGCATCCAGTGAACAGAGAGGCTGCTGATAACAAACAGGCATTCAGCATGTTTACTGTGTCAGTGTTCCTGCTGTAGATTCATGTATGATTCATGTTAATCAGACATTAATGGATGGACCTGTGTTAGCAGACAGCAGCTAACTAGTTAGCTCACTGAGCCAGAGCACCGGCATCATGACTGAGGCTCATTATAGAAACACAGCTGGCAGCGTGACACCACCTCCATGCAGAGTCTGACCTCACATCAGTCCAGCACTGTGTTCATCACATGGAACAAGGAACTACAGACACTGTAGACATGTAGTTTTTACTTAAGTAAAGTAGAAATACATAAAAAATATACTTAAATACAAATACTTAGTTACTTTCCACTACTGGTTGCAAAGATTGTGTAACACCACGATATTCCACTCTGGTGTCATTGCTTGTTTGGTGGGTGGACGATCAGAGGACTAAATGCTTCTGTCTTCTCTCTAATAGATTTTTGGTCAAAAAAAGGCCAACACCAGGATTTTAGGTGCACATCTATACAAGGTTTTATGGTATGATGCTCATGGAAGCCAAAATAGATCCAAAAAAAGTCTAAGGTCAAAAGCTCCATGTTAACAAGTCCAAATTCACAGTTCTCTGCTGTCTGGTTGCATTACAGCCGCCCTTTTCTAAACTTTCAACACAACATTTAGCTAGCACGGAATTTTAGCACATCCTATCTGCTGATTGGACGACGGCTGTCATGAACTTGCTGATTTTTTTTAATTAGCATCAGCAGAAAAGATGCTGCAGTTTGAGCTAACTGAACCAGCTGAGTGAAGACTGACACAGAAAAAGACATCAAGTCAGGAGACAAACACAATGTGTTGTGTTGTCAGCTTCCATTAATGAGCAGACAACAGAGACAAGGAAGTGATGAACAGTACATGTCTGTGAACACACACGCACAAAGTTGTCAGTGATTGATAACACACGTTAGCACATTAGCAGTTCTACACACACACACACAAACACAGACAAATGCACACCTGTCAAGACGTGAAGCCTGTTCGCCCATTAGTGATAACACAAACACACACACAGCTGCTGCTGATTGAGAGCACACACTAGTTCATTTGTAACACACACACACACACACACAACAGATACTGTTGTCTCCTCATCATTAGCACATTTGCAAAGTGAGTGTCACCCTGTTAGACACAGCCGTTGAAGATAACTCATCAACTTTGTCTCTTGGCCTCACACACACACACACACACACACACACACTGTGTGGCCTGTTACAGACTCGATACAGGAGGGAGGGGATGACAGGGCGAGACAGAGGAAGAGACTAGAAGAGGACATGATCAATACATCATGTTATAAACTCACCTACTGATAACATTCATTCTAATGTGACTGCACAAGGACCAAATACTGGGATTACCTCTAAAAATTAGCCTGTGTAGTACCCTTTCTAGAGAGGGGGGCGCTGTTGTGTCTGCCTGCTGCTTTCTACCATTGCTCCAACCACAGAAACAGACATAAATTAGTTAGCCTGCAAGCTTAGCTTAGCTTAACTTAGCTAATGTCACTCGTCCAGTCACGGTAACTACACTGCTTTTAAGCACTTTTCAACAAACCAGATTAGCATTAGCATATATGACAATCTGTTTGTGAAGCTAGCGGTGCATGCTAAGCTAATAACACAAACTTATGTTTGCCAGGTCTCCCATTAATTCTGCTGTTTTCTCATGAAATAGTAACAATTATGGCTAGCTGGTTAGCATGATAACTTACAGCTGTTATTCACATTTTGTTGGTAAACATGGGTCATTTTTGAATCATTTCTAAACCTTTATTTAAACCACCAATCGTACAAATTTGTATCAATGCGTATGTTTGCATTGATTTGGTCGCCTTAATGCATCTTTCTCTGATTTCATTGATAAACATATTTGTTAAAATCTACATAGTAAAACAGAAAAAAATGTGATGTGAGAATTAAGAAAGAGTGCAGAGCAGAGTCAGGCAACAAAAAGGGAAGAATAGGATGAAAGGAAAGGAAGGAAGGACGGGATGATGAAGGATAAATGTCGGAGAAGAGATCAAGGTAGGAGGAATAAAGCAGGACCAGGTGTCGGCGTTAAAAAAGAGAGTGGACACAAAAGGGGGTTAAAAAAAACAGAAACAGGAAGTGACAGCATGCGGCACAAAAATACGTCCTTCTTTTCAAAATGACGTGGAAGTGGTGTTAAATTCGATTTAAAAAGGAATCATAAAACGAGATCATGCAGGGATACTTCCTGCTTTCTCTGACAGTGACGAGTCCCTCCGTCGGACGTCTGAGGAGGCCAGATCAATAGAAACCGAGTCTGATGAGGGCGTCGGCTGACAAGCAGCAGACGAGCCGGGGAGACTCAGCATTTACACAGAGGGTCAGTGTGCACACTCAGGCATGTATGATTAACAGCCTGTGTACAGTAATTTCATTAGAGCTAATCAATAATACATGCTGCCTCCATCTAAACTGCTCCGTCATGGACTACTAATAAATATATAGCAATGATGCTGCTGATAGGAATCAAGAAACAAACATTAATACTCTAAAAGGTTTTCAATTATAAAGGTTCTGTCCTTCTGAAATAACATTTTAAATATAAGACACGCAGAGCAAACATCGGACCGATGAATGTGAGAGTTATGTCAATTGATCTTCTCAATGATTGGCTTCCAGTCACGGAGCCAAGAGACCAAAGATAGGACAGGATTTCAATTCTTATCACATGAAGGAATATTGATTATGTGCTCTTTGACTGCCTGCTGTTTGCTCACAGAGCTGCTATGGCTCTCCTGTGTTTGATTTTTAAACCCTTAATGGCTCCTGTAGGAGGAGGAGGCCAAAGTCCCGCCCCCCCCTTTCCTGTGGGACCAAGTTAGGAGGTCATCAAGAGATAGAGACCAAACATTTCTTGATCCCATTAGTGCCATTAATTACACACAGACTTTTGAAAGTTTAGAATTAAGTTGGTAAAGAAAGATAGTATTATTTGTTACCTCTTCCGATCTTTTGCAAGATTTCGAACTGCTCGGCTGTAATGGGAAATGGCGAAACAAGAAAGTGAAACTCTATGAATACATCAGTGTTAGGTAATATTGTGCAAAGAACCCATATCGTAAACCTCAGGCTTGACTGGGCGGGTCCACTTTTGAGTTACTAAAATTGGGATATTTTTAACCCAGCAGTTTTTAGAGTGTGAATTCACATGGCCAGAGAAAGGGTGCAAAGAAAGGGGAGTGGTGTGAAGCTCAGTGAGGACCCATCGCCATCTTGACAGTGCCATGCTAATGCAGAAAAAAAAGGCCTCTGTATGAGGAAATAATCTATGAAGACCAGAACCATGGTTTGTACCGGGCTGTCAAAGTGCTCCTGCTATGCAGCTCTAGCAGTTGACTCAATATTAGGATACGTTCAGACCTATTTTCAAATCACACACGCGCTCAATCCGGCTTAACCCAGCTTCTTTGTTGTCCTCCAAACCACTAGGTGGCGCCTCGTAATATACAGAGTCCGTTCAGGTTGCGGTAGGACCGCGTGTGCGCATGCATCGCATGTTTTTATTGTCCCGTGTCGCTCGTTCTTGTAGCTCTGTGGAAAATAAACTTGGGCCAAAGCTGTCGTAGTTCAACGGTGTTTACATACGGCTTTTGTACGCGACCTGGACACTGTCCCCGTGAATCTGGAAGTATGACATTGCTAGCGGGATTCGCTAGCTGCATTTGCGATCAGACCCAGATGTAAGCCAATCCGGCTAGATCCACCTCCGAGAGGTGGATTGAAATCAATCCGGATATATCCAGATACGGCCCGAATTGACTTCCCCAGTGTGAACGGGGTCTTAGAGCCAGGCCTCAAGTGGCCATTTGAGGAACTGCAGTTTCTAAACTGTCTTGCTTTTCAGCTCTGAAGGCTGCTGCTTGATTTGGTTGTTCTTCTACTGAGGTCGGCATCATAAACATAAAGAGAAGCTCCAGAATGTTTTAAAATGAATGCAGCGATCATGCTGGTCGGGCCGTCAGGATACAAACAATGTGTTTAGTGCAATCTGTGTACCAGTGCCTGAATCTTAAATAGTCAGGCCGCCTCCTCAACAGTCCTGCCAACCTGTTGTGGTGGTAAATATGGGTATTAGAGCCTGCTGTTTGCTGCTCTTACATAACTGGCTCTGGATCTCTCTCTGCCTCCTCCTCGCTCACTCTTCCACTCACTAATTTTCTCCTCTTTGTCCACCTCTCTCTGTTCTATCTCTCTCATATTGACCCACACAATATAGCAGCTGTATCACATCAAGCCAAGGGCATAAATCAAAAGCTCTCTCACACACACACACACACCTTCCCACACACTCATGCACTCTCCTCAAGCCATTTATGTCACCCCACACACATCTATAACTCGTCCTCTTCTCCATTGCAGTGAACACCCACACACACATTTCTGCACTGGGAGCGAGATGCAGATAAAAAAGAACAAATATAGTGGGTTCGGTTCCAACAAAGCAGGAAGTCCACACAAAAAAAGAAGAAGAAGAAGAAGTGTTACCTGTTGGTCAGCACTCAAAATGCAAGAAATACATGTTTATATAAGCTGAAGCGTACCTACTTCTGCAGGGATGCAGAGAAAAGTTTGATTTACTGCTCACATAACTAAACATGAGGATGTTCTGTTAGCTTGAATTAGAAAAAGCATTACTGGAAAGAGGAAGAAGCGTACAGTCAGTTCTTCTAAGTTCAGTTTTTTTTTCGCTCACTCTCTGTTTTAGCTGTGGTTGGTGAGATAAATTTCACATACACAGCACTATAATTAGAAACTTATCATCTCAAGTGTTGTGAAATCTCACATCTGGGACGTATCTGTCACCAGTGGACACACAGCGTCTCTAACTGTAACACTTTATTGTTGTTGAAGGTGCCGAAAATAAAAGCAAAAGGCACACAGGAAACATGAGGGGGGGTGGAAGGCGTGAAATGAAAATGGTTGAGCCGGACATTGCGGTTTCTGAGGAACACATCGTAACTGTTTCTTTTCATTTTAAGCGTAAGTTTTGTTTAAAAACTGCTGGGTCAGAGGTTGATTCTCACAAAAAAACAATGCCGAGAGGACACACACATCTTCATCCATCTTCATCAGCCTCTCAATTAGCACATCACATCAAGGTCACGTAGATTACAGAGCGACTCTAACCCCCCCCCCCCCCCCCCATCATCACTGAAGCCAAAGATGTTTTAATTCCAGCCAACACCAACGTCTCCGGAGTGAATGGAAATGACACGCCACATTTTCCGAAGGCCATCACAGCATCCGTATAATTATTATTTTGGGGCCTCACCACGGAGGAACTGAATTAACCTAATGGTGCCAGCATGTCATGTCACACTGGATGAGAATTAGCACCTCCTTAAGTGGTGCGCCAACATAACGAGTACGGCAACAGACAGGGGACAAAATGAGGCGAGGCAAATGATGCTCAAAGTGGTAAACAACGCATGCACGCACACACACACACACACGCATGGACACACCTAAAGAATAAACAAAGAGGATACACAAACACACTAATCCGCTCAAGCCATTGTTGTCGCTGAAGCATAATCCTGAAGTCGATGACTAGCTTAATCTAAGTCACATGACCAGAGGTGCACACAATCTGATCAACACACACACGCACACACGTGTAGAGCACAAAGAGCTACACACAAGTGCAAAATAATGAACTTCAGGTGTGTTCCTGACGAGTTTCAAATACATGGGTGTGGCTTCCACTCATAATCCTGACCCGGTAACCATGGCAACACTCTGTAGTCTTCACACACACACACACACACACACACATCACAACACATCACATCAAGGCCGGTGTCCGATGAGATTAGTCTGATCAATACCAGACTGATATCCAATACCATTATCCTTAGCGGGAACAAATGACGCCTTATGGGATGCCGTCGCCATGACGACAGGGGTTGCCAGGTATCCCGTGTCTCTTATCGATCCGAGGGTGTTTTAAAAGTTGATACTCAATGCAGGTAATGGATAATAATTTCAGCAACTGATGATAATTTGGATATCTATCAGCAGTGTGTGTCTTTGTGGATATTAGCTCATCAATAACTAATGTGTGTGTTTGTGTGTGTGTGTGTCTGCCGGTAAGAAGCTAATAACACACCATCGATACCTTACTGTAAAACAGCGCCCAGGGGCCAATAATAAGCAGCTGGCACACAACTCATCATTATCATCATCATCACAGCACGAGAGGGAAACAAACGCAGGCAGGAAGTGGACCAGACGTGAGCAGGAAGTCATGTGACCTGGCTTTAACGGCAGGGCAGAACAGATCAGAGGTCTGGATAAGGTGTTGATGACATCACAGAGGAGCAACACTCAGGCAGAGACTGAATGTGTGTGATCATCACAAACAGAGACGATGACAAAGGTCCAGGAAAGCGCCTAAAATCCAGCGTGCTATGTCACACAAACACACACACACGCTCTCCAGCGCGTCTCCTACCTTGGCCCTCATCTGTCCCGAGGTCGACACTTTGCGGATCAGCTTGTGCGACGTCTCTTCTTGTTCCCCGTCGCTGTCTGACGACTCCTCTCCTGCTTCTCCGGCCTGGAAGAAGACAGGTTCAGAGAAAACCGGCTTTCATTTCTGTGTGTGATTTAGACTTTATGATTTTATAAACACTGTTTTCTGTGCGACACAATCTGTGGTCGATCATGGTTTTTAATTCAAACGCCGTTCATCACTTAACATATGTTTCCCAAGGAGGATTTTCAAAATAAAAGCACTCTGTCTTAACTTAGAACTTAACTCCTGACTGCATAGGTTTTGGATTGTTTGAAGTAAAACTGCATCACATTCAAAATGTACGTCTTCCTCATGTCAGACTGAGTAGGAGCATTTTAAACAGCATTTAAAGGGACAGTTCACCACAAAATTATCACACAAATAAACTACGCTTTTGTCCTGTCGGAACTATTTTCGACCGAACTACACCTGGCACAGCAGATGTATGCACGAGGCTCCTACACTGCGGAGGACGCCATTGATGTGTACGTCCAGTCACATGCAGAGGCTCTTTGGCCTTGACCTTTAGGGTGACCTGTTCCTTTAAGATTCTGGCGACACCAGACATGATGTTTATGTGGAAATGAAAGTCATGCCTGCTGTGTGTGAGTCTGCGGCAGAGCTCTGATCTGTGTGAACAGTACTCACAATATGAGTCCTCTCGGAGTCCGCCTGGGGCGACCCCAGCGCCTCGCCGGACCCCGCCACGTACAGCACGTTGGGGTTGAGTTTGGACGCCATGGTGAGCTTGTAGAGGAGGAAGAAGTGGATGAGGAGGAGGAGGAGGAGAAGTTTGACTTTCTATCCCAGGGGTCAACTCTGGAAAAAAAAAAGAAAAAGGTGGAGGGGTGAATTATTGATTATGGATATTTTTTAGAGTTCAGACCAGACAGATCATAAAACAGGCACAAAGAGGAGGGTCGCTTCAGCTTCTCAGTTCCTCTTTGCTTCTTCCTGCATGTGTGTGAAAACACTTGTGGTTTTGCTGTAGAGCTGATGGACACACACACACACACACACACACACACACACACAAAAGAGAGTTGATTACAAGCTAAAAATCACACTGTTTTAACATGCACATAGAGACACAGTGTGTGTGTGTGTGTGTATGATTCCTTGATTGCGCCGTGGACACGTCTGCGCGCCACCCTCCTCCTCCTCCTCCTCTTCCTCCCCTTCATCTCCCACTACCTCCACCTACACCTCCACCCGGTGACAGCAAAGTTAAAAACACGAAGGACACGGTGCGTGTGTGTATCCACGGCACGTCACATGTTAAACAACATAAACAACAACAAGCAGAAGAAGAATAAAGACCGGACAGGCTGCCTTCAGCCGCGGCTTCATCATTCATTCCGTCCGTATCGCTGTTTCACCGTGGGAGCTCCTCCACGGACACGAAAATGAAAACATCACTCGTGCATGTCGTGAAATAAAAACACTCATCATCATCATCATCATCATCCTCATTAGCAGCAGCAGCAGCAGCAGCACAGACATACCCCCTCCTCATGTGTCGGTGAGATTATTTACCCCCGTGTCCTCCGGCGGAGCTTAATAATCAGCGGCGGCGTCTCCCGCTCCTGTTGCCGCGGCCTGAGTGGCTCAGTCAGCCGGCGCAGGGTGCTCGCAGGCGGCCGGCGGTCAGCGGCAGCAGCGGCGGCGGCGGCAGCAGCAGCAGCGTGCGGGTCTCTCCGGTGGTGCTCGCCTTGCAGGGGAAGACGCGGTCATACGCATAGCATCGGAGCGGATCTGAATCAGGTACGAAGAGGAGGAGGAGGAAGAGAGGGAGGGAGGGAGGGAGGGAGAAAGAGAGTGTGAGAGAGAAAGTGTGTGTGAGAGAGAGAGAGAGAGAGAGAGAGAGAGAGAGAGCGGCCGTGTCGGGTCGCTGATCGGAGGTTAAACCGAGAGCACGTAGCGCGCGCATGCATGCGTGTGCGTGAAGGGGAAAATATAAAAGCACTAATTAACACACACACACACACACACACACACACACAGCAACACTACACTGAGAGAATTAGAATCCTTCTTGGCAACAATGTGACCAGGACTTATGAGTTTAAATTGTAATTAAATATTAAATATTATACACCTGCACGGCCAGAAGGGGGAGACACATGTTCTGTGCTGTAGCTTTAAATGTAGCTCTTCTAGCATCAATGTTCACATTTCATTCAGTTAGCTATAAACAGCAGGCCGCAGTTTGAGGAAGTCTTGGACCTCGTGGCACCACATTCCTCTTGCAGGTAAAAACACATCTATATCTGTGAAAGCGCTGTCCGGACACGCTCGCCTCGCACTCGAGAGCCCGTGTTTGTCTCTCTCAGATCTCGATCTGCTGACTGATTTGTGCTCAAATTTCAGCTCAATCAATAAAGCTGCTGGTCAGGATGAGTCCACGGCTAATAGAGAGCCAGAGCTTTATTAGAAAGAGAGAGACATCTGCATTAATAAGGCAGAGACTGAGGGGGACATGTGCACATTGACACAGATACAAGGGCAGACACACACACACACACACACACACTGGCACCTCTCAGTGCAATAGTAATTTGTTTACAGTTGATTAAATATTCATGCTGAATTAGCTGTGAGCCTGCCAACAGTCACTTCATTTACACTTGTGTGTGTGTGTGTGTGCGCCCTTCTCAGCCTCCTCCCCCTCCTCCACCTCCTCCACCTGTGTGTTTTTGTGTTTAACTGTGTCTAAGTGGCGTGGCAAAAGCAGGCACGTGCACGGTTAACAGGCAACACCTGCTGAATTCCCCCTGACGATCAGGTGATGGTGTTACTGTGTTCATCTACTTCCTCCGGTTGCCCCTGACAACGAGTCGAAGGATGGGGGCGAAAGGATGGAGACAAGGGGAGAAGAGACTTAACTAACAAGGGCGTTAAACAGAGTCTTCATCATTATTTTGTCCATAAAGTGTCTGAAAATGGGACGAAACCACCCCCAAAAATCTGAAAGGTAAAAAAGGGAGAAGGGATGCAGTGCTGGTTAAAGCTCTCTCGCTCTGCCTCTCTCTCCGTCTGCCACACACATGCCTCCTTCCAGATCTCCTGTGAAGCTGCTGCTTACAGGTTGTCAGATTTCCTCTCTTCCTCATCCGAGCGTCACACAGCGTGAGCAGCAATCAGAGCGGAGCGATAAAGCAGAGTGATAACAGAGAGATAATTAACAGCTCCGTGTTACGTATCAAACTGAGGGCAAATTACTGCACCGTCATTATCATCGTACCAGTACCAACATACTGTCGCACATCCTGCACTAATCCTTCACAGCCGGCGTTTCCTCGCACCCTGTGTTTATAACTAACGCACTGATTCTGGGTCCTTACTTTACATGTTTTGCTCCTCTGTATGTATTTATTATATTATCTGAAGCACTAAATATGGCTACCACTGTCTTATCTGTACAGACCAATGCTAACAGCTAGCTTAGCATGCAGCAAGCTAAACATATCAATTAAAAGCAACTCTGTCCAGTGGTGACACAAATTGCTTGCTATCAGCCTGCTAGCATGGCAAAGTTTTATCCACTATGCATGCACACATATGCAGGCTAAGCTAACTAGCAGCTAGCAGTAGATGATAACGGTACAAAGACGTTATATCATGATGGCTCTCAATGGACTACGATATTTTCAGAAAGTGCTGCAAGATTCTGCAAAACCTGAAATGTGTGGGAGCTCTCTGTCCCTTTGTTGTGAAGTCAATGGGTCTCTTCCATTGGTTTTTACTTGGGAAAATAAGACAATACGGGTTTTGTGAACCCACCCTATGGTCATGAGCTCTGGGTAGTGACTGAAAGAATGAGATTGCAAATACATCCAATCCTCCACATCGAGAGGAGTCAGCTGAGGCGGCTCAGGCATCTGGTTCGGATGCCTCCTGGATGCCTCCCTGGGGAGGTGTTCCGGGCATGTCCCACTGGGAGGAGACCCTTTGGAAGACCCAGGACACGTTTGAGAGACTATGTCTCTCGGCTGGTCTGGGAACACCTCAGGATCCCCCCGGAAGAGCTGGAGCTGAAGTGTCCGGTGAGAGGGAAGTCTGGGTGTCCCTGCTTAGACTGCTGCCCCCGCAACCCGGCCCCGGATAAGATTTTTGCCTCACAATTATACTCTTATTTTTTGTAACAAAACAAAAAGCTGAAACAATTTGTTGAGAGAAACTGGTTTAGTCGAAATATAAGTTACAGCAGTGGGAGGAGAGCTGTCTCATCAGACCTTTCCTTTAAAGATTAAACAACCGTTAGCATCCTTTAAGCCCTCCTCAGGGCCCGTGTGATGGCACTCACTCATATCTCAGGTAGGAAATAATCATAGTCCCAATCGGGCTGTCATTCATGTTCTCACCACCCACAACTATAAACCGCACACCTCCGAGGAGCTCTTACATCACACCATAAAAATAAAACACAGATCTTGAAAAGTGAGTCATTTAAAGTCCATAGATGTCAGGTAACAGTTTCTGTGGAAAACAACAGTTTCCTAATCTATTCACACACACACAATGTTTCCTCCCATATTTTAAACCAGCAGGATTTGCTTAAAAACCGAAACTAGAACTTTATAATCTCAACACGAGTCCCATCTCTGCATTGAAAACCTTGATTTCTGTTAAAAGAAATCAATAAATGAGACAAAATGGATGGTCAGCCTCCTCACGCGGCTCCTAATTGTTTTGGAAGTGACCCCTTCATTAGCTGCGGAGGACTTGGCAGAGCTTTTAAAAGGTCCTAAAAGGTTAATGGGTCAGGGGAACATTATTTCAATAGATCTTGAATTGACCTGGGCGCCTATTGATCGGGTAATTAGAAAAAATTGAGGAGACGACTTGAAAAGACGAAACGGCGCAGCACTTATTGTAGATGGCTGCTAATCCGGGATCAATCCTGTCACCCTCGACTATCTGAAAGCCTCATGATGCAGCTCATTTACTGTGTGCTCTGTCAATGTATGCAGCGTGTGTTACTATGCTGCCACCTAGTGATTTATTCCCTCAACAGAGATGAACCTGCAGGAGCAGAGTCAGCATGCAAAGGAAAGGAAACACAGAGGAGAACCAGAGCGAGCGGTTTGTGAGTGAGAGGCAGAGCATCAATTATTAAGTGCAGTCTGCGATTTCTCTTTGATCAGCGGGATGGGGGTAATCGTGGTTAACGCTAATGAGGCATGGGGTTGCGGTGGTGGTGGTGGAGAGGGAGGTGGAGATCAGCAGAATGGAAACACAAAGAGGAAATAGTGGGAGAGAATGTTCCTTTATTATTATGACCATAATGTCTGTAATGAGGATTAATGTGATTTACTGGATCAATATTTTGTTTAATTCTACTGACACATGGTTTTTATTGAAAAACCGCATTAACTATTAAAATAGTTTTGTGCACATGTAGCTGTTAATAGCCTAGCTTAGCATAAATTGCAGTGTTAGAAATAGAGTAAATAGAACGCCGCCTTTGGTCATGATGGGACATGTATGACTGTAGGACTGTATGATCACAATGCCCAATGCCAACGGATCATAGAACCAACATGGCCATCAGGAGGTGGGGGTAGATGCTACGCCACAGTTTCATTCAGGCATCTGGAGCTCGAGTCCCCCTGACACCCCAAGCTGTTTTGCTTTCAGTCAGAGTGGTTAGACGTTAAAAAAGGGGGCTGGGTGAAGATCTTAAAACCTCCTTCCTGTTGTTATTCTCAGTCCTACGTCCATTTTCAAAAAAGGAAATGTTGGCCAAGTTTTTTCCAGGTGGGCTGCACAGAGTAGTAACAGTCAATCTGCTAGTTTAGCATACAATATGGAAATCCATACATCTCATGTAGTTTAGCAGCAACTATTGGAAATTTAACTATGTGTTCAGATAAGGAGCCTTGCCTGGTTAGCCTAGGTTAGCAATAAGTCTGGTAACATGTTTACAGAGTAGATGCAAAAGAGCCAGTTAGCCTAGCATAGCATAAAAAAGTGAAGCTCAGTTATTTTCACAGAAAGATTTTCTGCTAAAGCTAAAACAAAAAAAAGTTCATTTTAAAAGGGTCAAACACCAGGAAAGCAGCTGGAATGTGACGTCAGATCAGCTTCTTAATGCTGTCACTGTTCTTCACCATGAATGAACTGCACTCACAGTGCGACGACGGAGAAGAAACAAACAATACTGTAGGAAGTCTACGAAGCAGAGGGTGAGACACAGTGTCAGAGGAAACAAAGTGTGTGTGGCTGCACTCCTCTGTGATCTATTGATGCTATAAATATCATACATAGATCAGGAACAATTGAGTCATCCACTGTTTGAAGTCTGCTTTGGGCCACAAGTACCAGACTGCACTTGGAATATTACAGGTGGAAAAATTACACATATACGATTTAGACGTCAATAACACAATCAACAAAAAAAAACAAAAAATCAAGGGAGCAAAGACGCACATAACACAGACAGAAAAACAAAGAGGCCATTGTGTGTGTGATTGGCTCTACTCTTCAGCGTATTGGTTTCCATGAGAACACAGGAGAGAGCGAGCAAACAGGTGGTAACCTCAAAGAGCACAGCGACACATCCTGTTAGCTTTTTACAACCGACGCGCAAACACAGAGCTGCTAATGAAGCCACATGCTGGGATGAGTTCACACAAAAACACACCCGCCATCAGTGTGTGTCTGTCACCGAGGCCACGGAGTGACAGTTTACAACAGCAGAGGGAGAGGAGACGACTCCAGAAGCAGAAACAAAGGCGCTACTACGTCTACTTTCAATAAATACAGTATGAAAAAGACCCTTTAAAAGTCATTTCTTACCAATTTCTTTGTTGGTCTCACTCGGATGTGTCACATACAGTATGTGTCATTGTGTTAGCATCAGCATCAGTTTTCAAAGGTTGTCCAACAGTAGACTTCACTGGAAGTGACTCAACGACTGGATTAGCTGCCATGAAACTGTGACAGCTGACACTTTTCAGGCAGCAGTTAACTGTAAATTGAACAGAAGCTGTTACCATGGCAGCCACGCATGTTTCCCTAAAGCTAACCGAGGGTCCAGTGTCCTGGACCTTTGTCCCAGTGAATCATTTAGACTTCTCACAATTAAAACAATCAATGTTTCTACAGCTGTGCGCCCTCGTATTGTGAGAGTTTTGTTTTCACTCACCTCTTACTTTCATCTGTCACTGAGGGAATGAGCTTCCTCTGCAGGCTGGCTGCTCTTCGCTCAGAGATAGTGAGGAATTCAGTCATCCGAGAGTTGGGTGTAGTAGTAGAAGTCGCTGCTCCTCTGCAATGAGAGGAGCCGGTTGAGGTGATTGGGACAACTGGTGAGGACGCCTATGGGATGCCTCCCTGTTGAGGTACTCTGGAAATGTCCAAGCAGGAGGAGGCCCCTGGGCAGACTCAGGATGGGGTGGAGGGATTATCTCTCCCAACTAGCCTGGGAACACCTTGGTATTGGCCCTGGATGAGCGTGGGGAGGTGGCTAGGGAGGTAGGTATGGGTTCCCCTGCTTAGGCTGCTGCCCCTGTAAAGACAATAGATGGATGGATGGATGGACGGACAGTCGCCTATTGGTTAGAATTAATTCATGAAGTTCATGGTTTCGATTAGTAAAAGAATGCAAGTGTCAAAACCTGCAGTTCCATTCATGACCACAGCACCTCAATCCCCATAGACCTCCATGTTAAACCTCCAACTTCACACACTTAACAGTTTTGGTCCCTTTTGATTATTTCATAAGTCATGCAACTGCCTGGTCACTTTAGGTCCACCTCTTTGATTATCCGGGCATTAAGGTGGTCAAACACTCTTTAGAAGCCTGTGGAAACGTGACTTCATACTCATATTAAATTCATTTCTGCATTCAGAAATTCATAAACCACAAAGAGCAGGTTTGAAGTGGCTCTGGTGGAGCAGCAGCAGCAGCGGTGTGGTGGCATCAAGATAAGCACACAGGTGTTAACCTCAAAGAGCTGCGGTGGTTTACTAATCAGAGCGATACGATAAACACTGAGCTGAGAGGATGACTTCACGCTGTGTAAAACCTTCAGATGGTCTCCTGCTTCTTTTCATTGTTACAGTATCATCATCATCATCATCATCATCATCTGTCAGAGCAACACAACCACAGCACCACACAGGATTTCCAGGCTGCTAGTTCTACAGGCTGACATTTATCTAAACATCCAATCAATCAGGCGCGTTAAACAATCAGCTGGTAACAATGACGGCACAGAAATGACAACATCCCTGATATTAATGCTCCAAGACGCACTAAAAAACAACAACAACAACAGAACAACAGAGACACAATCTGCCTGATTCATCCTGACTATATATCTGAAATGTACAACCACATGTTTTATTCTAACAGAAGGCATCGCAGTCACATGTCTGACAAAACACTACAGCCACACAAACACCCACACAAGAGTTAATTAACCACACAATCATTCCTGAAATGAAACTTCACTAAGGTTCAAAGTGAGTGCCACGGCAGTAGGTGTGCTGTACAGACGGATGATGCATCTGTCTTATGTAACCACGGGCAGGGATGAGGTGAGTGTGTGTAGGTGTTGTGTGTGTGTGTGTGTCGTGCATCCACATGTCACACACACCAATTACCGGTGTGAGAAAGTTGGTAATTAAAACAAAACAACAGTAGCTCATAAACAGCAGGAAACAGCTGCTCTGTTACACAAGTAGCAACTGCTCTCATGTTCTCAGTGTGTGTGTGTGTTCACACCTTCCTACACACACACACATACACAGGAAAGACAGGGTGAAGCAGGAAAAAGACAGAAAGGGGGTAAAGGGTCTTACATAAACTACAGCACAGAGTATGTAAATGTATGTCATTAGCATTACATTTAAAACAAATGAATTCACACCATGCTGATAAATCTTTAAATGATAAAGAACAGCGAGGAGGCTACAGTATGGTGGGAGACCTGGTGAAGCGTTAGCTGGTGAGGACAAGTGTTATGTAACACTGCCAGCTTGTGTTTAGAACCAGAACACAGAGAAATCTTCACAGTTCTTCAGGTCAATAAACTATTAATTAGGTGGAATAAACATCACTGCTGCAGTCTCTGTGTCGTTTCTGTCACTACCAGAAGGGTGTGCTACAGAGCCAGGGTAGTGATGAGAGAAGAAAGAAGGGAGAAGAGAGGAAGAAGGCGACAAAAATCAGCCAACAACCAACCAGTGTGATGACCTGCTGGATAAGCTACATGATTTCTGGTAGCTTCTAATCCTCAACCGGGGAAAAGTGACTAGGGAAGTCATTCAGGAACCACCATGAAGCCAAAAGGCTAAAACCAACCCTGTCCAGCGTCTTCTTCCCAGACCATACCTTGGACCTCAGTGGTCTGTGTGGTGGTGGGATGTTTAGAGACTGCTGAGACGTGGCTCAGAAACAGGGCTCCAGATGCAGCCACTCTCCACTGTGCTCACAGTGGTGGCTGCTGCCCTTATGGCCCCATTCCCACTGGAGAAAGTCAATCCAGCTAGAGTAGGATTGAATCCAGATAGCCTTTAAGCTGGACACGTTCAGACCTATTTTCAAATCTGGCACACGCGTGTCCGCTCAATCCGGTTTGACCTGGCTTTACCCAGCTTGACCCGGCTTGTTTGTTGTCCTCCAAACCGCTAGGTGGCGCCTCGTAATATACAGAGTCCATTCAGGCCATTGTAGGAAGAAGCAGTTTATTCCTTTGTAGCCTTGTGGAAAATAAACTCGGGGCAAAGCTGTCGTAGTTCGATGGTTGTTTACATACAGCTTTTGTACGCGACCCAGGCGCTGTCCCTGTGAACCTGAAGTATCATGTCGCTAGCCAGATTCACTAGCCGCATTTGCATTCAGACCTGAGCCAGATGTAAGCCAATCTGGCTAAAAACTATCCTAAAACTATCCAGATATATCCAGATACAGCCCGAATCCCGCTCTAGCTGGATTGATTTCCCCAGTGTGAACTTTGTCAACTCAACACCAGATTCTAGTTATGTCCTATCACTGGTGGAGTAGTGGACCGACTCGAAGTTTGTGTCTCTGCTGTTTGTGGTATATAAAAGCTGGCAAAAGTTTTGTTCCCTTTAACAAGACGCACAGTAACCACAGTCCCTCTGCTGCACACACGCAGCATGAATGCATCGCCATGACCCATAGAAATCAATCGCTGTATAAATAGCAGCTCCTTTGTGATTCACACGTCAGAGAAATTGATTACAAGTAAAAGAGAAAAGTAAATTGATTGAAAAAAATAGCTCTAGTCAATACAGAACACAGGATGGAAGTCAGGAGTCAAATGGACAGATTACCCAGCTACACGTGGTCTGGAATGGAACTGAGTAAATTCAATGCAGAATGTTTTACAGTGCACAGAAGCCATCGCTGCACATTTGTGTTTGCAGTGTCAGGAGCTTGTACGAACCGAGACCCCAAGTGACACACATTTATGTCAAGAGAGACGTTATTTTGAGTTTGAGGAACTACAAATACTGACACACACACACACGTACGCACACTGCCCTGTTCAATCAGCATCAAAGCTGTTCATTCTATGAATAAGAAGAAGGAGCTATTTTCATCTGACACCCTAGTGTGGCTCTCAAGTCGCCCATGTTAACAGTGATGTGGACTGACAGGGGCGGGTGTGTGTGTGTGTGTGTGTGTGTGTGTGCATGTCAGAAAACAGCAGTGTGGCACAGTGGGGTCCTAACCCACAGCTGCTCACAGTGACAACAGCCTGTCGTATGGTATCACTGTTTCTCTCTCTCTCTCTGTCTCTCTCTCTTTCGTTCTGGATTGATATTAAATCCACATCAAAGTAAAGTTGTGTAGTTTTTTTATGCATTTCCTAGTAAAAACAGGAAGTTTACTGTCCCTTCCTCAGTCCTGATTGGCCCACAGGTCTCAGCAGGCTCCTCCCACAATTCTTCATTGACACTGACAGAGTGTTTTTGTAACAGGAAGGGACATCAAATTCATGAGCAACACTTTGGATTGGATGTGGTTCAGCTAAGCTAAGCTAAGCTAAGTTAAGCTAAGCTAGCTTGGACCTAGGAAAGTTGAGATTTCTGAGGTTTCTGAGATTTGAGATTTCTGCAACGCATAAGGACACATTTCGTTTTCTTTTTGTACAGGAACTGTGTTGAATACACACCTGAAATAAGCATTTTGCTCTCCTGTACTGTAACACTTCCTCCGAACAATGTCCCTGTGCCATACTTATTTAGCACTTCATTGCTAAACGCATTGCTAATGCAGGATAACTTTAACCTGGATGTTTTGTTGGCGTCGTTTCTTTGTGTTTAAATATGTATTCCTGCAAACTTTAAGCTTTAGGCTAAGTCATTTATTTTTAATAATTTAGGGAGTTATCCAGGAAATATGTTTACCTGTTATGTTTACATTTTGTGCTCTCAGTGTTTTACAGTTATTCTGGCAGCAGAGCCTGGTCAGCTGTTTGTGTTGTGGAGCTCTCCACTTTTATTTATGGGTGTTATGTTGACTTTTAAAGTGTTTTCAGAGAGGCATGATTGCATGATGCCTCCTCCGTCCTTTATTCATCTCTCTTTATGGTCGCCTCTGCTGTGCTTTATTCTTTTCTCTACATTTTCCTCTCTCTCAGTCTCCTGAGAGCAATGTTGCTCTCAATAACTCCTTTACTGTATCAGCGTTTTACACACACACACACATTGTAAAGCTCCTCACTGCATCTCAGCTGGCGACAAAACACCACTGCAGCGCTCTGCAGGAAATTCCTTCAGACACATCACTCACCACAGGGGGCACACACACATTCAGTGCTGCCACTTGTCTCAACAGGAATTGGCTTGAATAGTCGTACCTCCAGGCAAGAAGACGGCGTGTGTGTGTGTGTCTGTGTGTAGTCCACGTTACATACAGTGTGCCTCCAGGCTTGGCGGCAGCTCCTCTTCACTCCTGCTCGCTGACCTCTTTCTGACTTCACATGTTTAAATCCCAGGATGACACAAAGCTGTGTTTGTGGCGACTTCTCTGTGAAGACAGACAGAAAAGCACAGAGTATTTTTATTATTTTTCTGAGTTTAAAGTCGTCATGTGTGGTCTGTTCTCCGTACCCTGAGCTGTGCAGTGACATTATACATTAATGAATCAGCGTATAGAATAAACAGCTCCTGCCTCAGGCTCTATGAAATTAAAGGCAACTTTTCCGTTGCTGTAAAACCTCCAAGGTTTCAGGGTGAAACAGTACCTGAAGAAGAAGGTGAACATTATCAACCCATTCAATGGCTGTTATCACTGCTATTATTGGGACCCTCCTTTAGCTACTAGTTAGCCATAAGTTGCATTTTTACCTATTCTGATAAGAAACCCAGAAGACGCAGGTGCCCTCTTGTGGTCATGTGGTGAGCAAGTACGGTAGATTGATGCTAAGAGTTGTCACCTTAGTTACGCACAATGTCCTTTCACTATGGCTGTACAATAACACACCTTCCAAATGTACTGGTAATGAGAGGAGGACTGATAACGACCACTTAATGGGATGATAACAATCAATCGATAATATCCCGAACCTACCAAACAAACAGGTGGGTAAAAAAGAGCACTAAAAATACTTATTGATAACAACTTTTCAATAAGATGATAAGACACCTTCTGAACCTACTGGGAGGTAGAGGACATGCTGGTAATGGCCATTTAATAACAAGATAACAGTAGCTCTAGTACGTTTCATAGCTGAAAGTGAAGAACGCAGTGTAGCTTACACAGAAAGCTGATGGAATTCCCAGCCAGTGATGAGGTGGGCCCTGAGGTTAGAGGCCATCTGGTGACTGAGCAGCCCAGACAAGAACCTGTACAGCTGGGCACCATCTGGTTCCCGCAACTCCTGGGTGTCTTCCAAAGGACCTGAGCCAGGAACCTGGAGGGCAATCCCTGTGACTGAAGGATGGATGGACAGATGTAGCTGGTGGGAAGGAGCAGAGCCGGAGCCAAGACCAGAGGACATGCTGCAGTTAATGGACAGATGAGAGGAGTGAGGGACAGGAGCCAAGAATATGAAAGTATAACAGAGCAGAGACTTTCCCTGGAGTCACAGAGACTGAGTCTCCTCACTGTTTGTGTTGACTTCACAAACACCTTGGGAGAGAATTGTTTACGTCAGTCCAGTTCATCATTATCACAGCAGTGTCCTCACTCACTTCCAGCTTTGCTTTGACAGTGAAGAGGGACATTTACATTTCCATCAACCAAAGGCTCTCTGTAGTCCACCAATTTGCTCTCTTGCTCCCTTTCAGCCTCCCTCTCCCTCTTGACCTTTCACTGAGACCTTTAATCAAAGCAGAGTTATGGCTCCCTGGAGCCACTCCTAACTACCAAATCACACGTTCTGACAGTGCTGCAGGGATTCGGTGGCTCTGAAAAGTCACTGTCCTCCACTTAATTCTACAGCAGTGCGCTGAATAATACATGTTTTCCCCTGCTGGTGAGTCAGTGTGCGATTCCATCTCGGGCACAGCTCTTTAAGACCTCAGCAACAGTGAAACAAGAGGAAACAAGGAAAAAAAAAGACATGATGCAGGAGCCCCACAGTGCGACAAGATCAGCGTCAAGAAGAGACAGAAACTTTAATACTCATGTACAAGAATCATGAAATCAGTGTAGGAACAGAGGGAGGAACAACAACGCATCAAATTAGAAAGCACCAGAAAGGACCTGTGGAGTCGATCTACAACTCCACCCGTGAGGAGAAGTAACTAGAAACCAGCGTCGGTGTGATATGAAGTCACAGCCACCATTGCGAGCATTAGAAGCAGTTCACACTGGAGAAAGTCAATCCAGATAGAGTAGGATTGAATCCAGATAGCCTTTAAGCTGGATACATTCAAACCTATTTTCAAATCTCACGCGAGTGTCCGCGCTCAATCCATCTTAACCCGGCTTGTTTGTTGTCCTCCAAACCGCTAGGTGGTGCCTCGAAATATACAGAGTCCGTTCAAATCACGTTATGACCGCATGCGTCATGTGTTTTTTTTTTTTTTTGTCCCGTTTCATTATTTTTCCCTGTGGAAAATAAACTCGGGGCAAAGCTGTCGTAGTTCAACGGTTGTTTACATACGACTTTTGTACGCGACCTGGACACTGTCCCTGTGAACCAGAAGTATCTTGTAGCTAGCAGGATTCACTAGCTGCATTTGCATTCAGACCTGAGCCACATTTGAGCTAACCCGGCTATATCCACTTCCGAGAGGTGGCTTGAAATCAATCTGGATATATTCAGATTCACGTTGTTCAGACTCAGAAACTATCCGGATATATCCAGATATGGCCCAAATCCCGCTCTAGCCAGACTGATTTCCCCAGTGTGAACGGGGTCTTAAAAGACACATATCCCTTCCTCAACACGTAGCAGCATCATGTGACTCTGAAGCCTGCACAACTAGCAGAGACCACACAAATGATCGGGCGGTTCATCAGGCTGGTTGGTTGTTGTATGAGTTCTAATACCTGGTACTTTGATGCTTCCTCACCCTCACTTGTTGTAGTAATGCTGGACATTGGCTCGGTAGCCCATCTAGTGGTACAAAGTGGTATTTGCTAAATGTGCAGAAGCTGAGAACAGCCATCCTGATGTTTTATTTTCATATTAATATCTTGAGTTCCTAACAGAAGAACACATGTCAAGACCTCATTTTCCTGAGAGACAGATTTTTTTTCCTACCTGGTCTACTCTTGACTGTCATGACTGAATCCATAGTCATTTTTTTTTAATTAACATGATATTGAGATGAGAGAAGAAATAAACAAATATTCCTCTATCGATGGCTAGCTTGTTTGCATGCTAAGTTCAGTAGCTTTCTCAGCACAGAATACACAAAGACATCTTTGTATCATGACACTGAAGGGAAGCCCTGCTGCCTGATGATGGCGTGTGTAGGTGTGTGTGAGGTGTAGCGATGTGAATGTCACGGGAGAGGAAGCGGGGGGGGTGGGGGTGGTATTAGTCATCCACTTTCACTGCTGAGATGTCCCCAGCCGATCAGTGTGTGTGTGTGTGTGTGTGGGGATTTAACCCAACGCTGTCTTGTTTGTCCTGCTTTTTACAGCCCACACCTAGAGAATATGACTTATTATCCTGTAAGAGATGAGGTGGCATCAGATGGCACTACAGCATCACGACAGTGTGTGTGTGTGTGTGTGTGTGTGTGTGCGAGACGTAAGCATGCACCACTGCCCTAAATATGAAGGAGTTATGCAACTCAATCTCCTCAGCGTGAGGCGTCTGTCCTCTTGTGACTTTCATCTTGTAGGAGGAAAAAGAAGCGAGCCTCATGTTGGAAACACATCGCCGATTATCAACAGTGTGTGTGTGTGTGTGTGTGTGTGTGTTTTGCAGAGATACAGAGAGAGGGAAAGTGAGACGGACCAGCTTTCTGCCACAAAGCATACCAAACCAGCAAGATGATGTAACAGCTCACAATTACCCACAGTGCTTTGCTGGAAAGATGAATGAAGTCGGATATGGAGAGGGCGTCAATGAAAATACACACACACACACACACACACACACACACATTTCATCTGTATTCTAATCGTGCTAATCATGCTGATGATTCATGCAAAAAAGGCTTTAATTCAAGAGAGTGGGAGTGTGTGTGTGTGTGTGTGTGTGTGTGTGAAGGAAAACAAACAGCTCCTATCCTGCTCCACTTCTCCTTTTGTTGGCGTCCTTAACAATGAGTGATGCGGGAGAAAGAGATGGAGAGGATGGCGGAGCACCGAGAGCAGAGTGGCTCGGCTCAGGAGTCTCCTCCTGCACTAAAGGTGTGATGATGTAACTGAGACGAAGAGCGAGCCCGGAGAGGAGGAAGGAGCCGGATCACGCCGGCAGAAGTCACGCTCCCGCTTCAGCAGAAAAGAACCTGCTCAAGGACGGCAGCACTTAAAGCTACAGCACCTTGATTTGTCACCCCCTTCTGGCAATGAGAGCAATTACACTTTGTAGCTATCTATATATTGCTTTTAACATGGCAAGTGTTCATGCTTTTGTTTTGGTAATATCTGCTCTTTATGATTATTTATTCCTTGTTTCATTTACTACTAAATTACTGGAACATGTTGGACACAACCTCTTTGCAGCAAGGTTGCATTCATTTGTTTACTTTCCGCTCTTGAGTTCAGGCGTTCGACGCCATGTTCATCCTTGTTTGGGTCTTCACAGCACGACCCACACTTCCCGCCATTCTTTCTCAAACTCACACTTGTGCCAGAAAGAAGAAAAACCATCAAAAAGTCATGAAAACTCAGTGAGAACTCATCGGTGTCGCACACAGAGGGCTGCTGGCCTGTCTCTCAGTCCAACACACACACACACACACAATGTATCCTCAGCTCTATACCGCCTTCATGCATGGTTACACATATGTGCGCGTGCATGTGCGCCCGTGTGGCTAATGCAGTGGGATACCCGCTCTGAGATTGCATAAGCAGCATCCAGCAGCAGCAGCAGAGCTGGTCTGACTGGCTGCGGACCACACACAGGCACGACTTCTCGTGCGTACACGCACTTGAAGGATCCTTTGTAGATCCACAAAGTAGAGCTGGTTTGGTGTTGATAATAATAATAATAATAATAATAATAATAGGAAAACTTGTTTGGCGCAAACTTTCCTCCGCTGAAGGTGAACGCCTGAATCCGCTCTCTCTCTCTCTCTCTCTCTCTCGCTCCGTGATTCACACACACCGACCATGATGATGACGGTGACTGGAGGAGCGGAGACTTCTGACGTCAGACGGGGAGAATGACAAGCGCGTCCAATGAGGGGCCGAGGATGTGCAGCGCGAGGACGGAGCAGCCGACAGAAGGCTAATAACCATGCCAACCGAGGAATATAGCGCGCGCCGCTGACTGGGGGAGAAAAAAAAAAGAGGGGAGAACGAGAGGGGGGGAGACCCTCCGAGAAGAACATATTATAACGACGAGCACAGACGCGTAAAGTGGAGGACAGCGGACAGGAGACACGTCCCGGTTTCCTTCAGGGGGAAGAAGAAGACAAGGAGCTGGTAAATGTCTCTTTTTTTGGCGTGGTCTCTCTCTCTCTCTCTCTCCCTCCCTCCCCCTCTCTGCCTCCCTCTCTCAGGGACTGCACTGCTGCAGCTGAATGAAACTGATCAAGGTATTTATTCTTCTCTTTTTCAATGCACACGCGCACGCACGCACACACGCACTGAGGGGTGAGCGGGGCTCGTGAGTGCTGATGGTGCTTTTGATGTGACTGGGATGCTCCGGGGCTGCACGAGCCCCCGTCAGCTGCGGGGCCGCTGGCAGCAGCTGGTGGAGGTGGTGGAGCGGGAGGTGGTGACCTTCCCTGGCCGTTTGCAGTCAGTGACGGTGTGAGCGCGTGCGTGCGTGTGCGCAAAAAGAGATGAAAAATAAAGGGGGCGGGGGCGGGGGGGGGTGAAGGGTGTGTGTGTGTGTGTGTGGAGGTTGAGGTGGGAGGACATTTTTTTATGAATGGAGCCGCTTTCACGTCCCTTTTTGGCGTGCGCGCGCGCGCAAGAGAGAGAGAGAGAGAGAGCCAGAGAAAGTGAGAGCGTGCTGGCGGAGCTAAAATTAGCCTCCTGCATGCGCAGCAGCAGCATATGTGGATCAGAATCCGAAATAACGAGTTTTTGAATGCTGACGCACGCGCAACGCACGCACGCACGTCTGGGCACGCGCTCAATGGTGAATAGGACAGCAGCTACCGGCGCGCGCCATGCCCCAGGACGTCATGCACCATTTTTAGAGACGCTCTAAAAATAGAATGAGAGGATGAAGGTTTGGACTGTGAGAAAACTCAACATCTTTGTGCGGCATCTGCTCGGTAGGACCGAGGCTTTATTAATAGTCTGTTTAATTGTGTTGTTTATTGTGTGTGTGTGTGTGTGTGTGTGTGCGTGTGTGGGCTGCTTGCTCTGTCACGTCGCCTTGAAGCCAAAATGGAAGAAGAAGTGTGGGATAGTTGTGCGTCCACACCTGCTATTGTGTGGCTGCTAATTACCTGTCAGTGTGGGAGCTGTTGGTGACGTGCGCGCCAAAGGGTCAAGTACACGGCTGTTTTCATGAAGGAGTGGATGAACGCACGGGTGGATGCATGAATGAGTGATAACTCCCTCCTTTCCCCCCTGTCTCCGTCTTGTTTCACTACACTGTCTCTGTCTGGACTTCCTGTTTCGACTTTTCACCTCTCTCTCTCTCTCTCTCTCTCTCTCTGCCTTCCCTCCTTTTTCCATCTCCAGCTATGATTCTCTCGCTGGCTGCAGCAGCAGCCATGAGTAGCGGCGGTGGAGGCGGCAGTCTCAACTCCTCCTCCCCCCTCGACCCCTTCGACTCCTCCACCTCCTGGAGCCTAGGTGAGGACCCATCCAACTCCTCCGCCGAGCCCGTCGTGCGAACTCTGACCCCGGACCTCCAGCCGGCGACCACTGCCGTCGCTGTGCAGGACGTCAGCCCCTGGGACATTGCCCTGTGCGTGACGGGGACGCTCATCTCCTGCGAGAACGCCCTGGTGATCGCCGTGCTGTTCTACACGCCGACGCTCCGCGCTCCCATGTTCATCCTGATCGGCTCGCTTGCGGTGGCGGACCTTCTGGCCGGGCTGGGCCTCATCTTGAACTTTGTCTTCACGTATTTGGTGGACAGCTCGGTGGAGTTTGTGACACTGCTGTCGGTCGGACTGCTCATCTCCGCCTTCTCGGCATCCGTCCTCAACATCCTCGCCATCACAGTGGACCGGTACCTGTCGCTGTACAACGCCCTGACCTACCACACTGAACGGACAGTCACCTTCACCTACTTGATGGTGGTCTTTATCTGGGTGTCGTGCCTCACGCTCGGCTTGCTGCCGGCGCTCGGTTGGAACTGCTTGCGGGACGAGTCCACGTGCAGCATCTGCCGGCCCGTCACCAAAAACAACGCCGTGGTGCTTGCCGTCACTTTCCTCCTGGTCTTTGCCCTGATGATGCAGCTCTACCTTCAGATCTGCAAGATCGCCTTCCGCCATGCGCAGCAGATCGCCGTGCAGCACCAGTTCGTGGCCATCTCCACCACCAAAGGCGTCTCCACACTGTCGGCCATCTTGTGTGCCTTCGGGGTGTGTTGGCTGCCGTTCGCCATGTACTCCATTGTGGCCGACTCCAGCTACCCCGTGATCTACACCTACGCCACGGTCCTCCCAGCCACTTGCTGCTCTGTGATCAACCCCATCATCTATGCGTTCCGAAACCCGGACATCCAGAAGTCGCTTTGGATGGCGTGCTGCGGGTGCGTCCCGTCCAACCTCTCCCTCAGACCCAGGACCTCCAGTGACGTGTAGCAAGGTGTGTAGAGGTTGCTGTCTGTTTGGGGGCACGGCAATAGATGCCGAGTCAGGAGTCAGGGTTGGAGGAAAGGACGGCGGCTCTTCCTCACATCAGGTGCGAACGCTCAGCTGGCAGCGCAGGAGGAAGAGGACGGTGCATGGTCCAAAAAAAACTACAACAAAAACTAAACAGATTGACAGCTGTGTGTAGCTAGGAGCAACAGCAGCGTGAAACCAACTGCAAAAGCCTGATTAAGGTATCCTCATGGTGGGAGGGGAAGGAGGCGGGGGGGTTTGTCAGGTGACTCTGTCCTCCTCCTATGAGGACGTGAGGCCTCCCGCTGCAGAGTAGCATAAAAAGTGAAGGTGAGCTGCATGGTTATGCAATAGAAGGAGTGAAACAGTCTTAAAATACTGTGTGTGTGTTTGAAATTAAAAATACGACGAGCTAAATATACACAATGAATGACCTTGAGTATTCTCAACGAGCTATCTTCGCAGTCTTCTCCTGAAACACATAAAAAAAATGATCTCCTCACGGTGTGTGTGTCTGTAGGCAGAGAGTCAAACTACACAACGGCCCACTGTGACTTTTCCCAACGCCGGCGATACGTCACCGCACGCAGCCGCTCAAAATTCAGCTCCTGATCGCCAGCTCTGATCAGCCAGGCTGGTGGAGACGGGGGTTTCCGTTGGTGTCGTCCTTGTGGAATCAAATCAGGAAAAAAAAAAAAGGGTTTTATCAGCCGGCTGCTGCTGCTGCGCCAGCAGAGAGCTGAATTCAGCACCAAGGACAGCGCCACTGCAGAGCGCCGCTACCCTGGGAATGCTCTGTGCTGCGGGTGGAGGGGGTGGGGGGGGCGGTGGAAAAGTAGGCTACGCTGTTCTCAACGCCATCTTGATAGAGACGAGCTTTAAAGGACCATTCCGGGCCTGATTGGAGAGTCATATTTGAACCATTCGGAGGGGTTAAAAGATGCCTCAATGTGACATCATCATCATGCCTCATGATACACAATCACAGCTTTGTCATTTTTCGTTCTCAAACCTACAACCGGATCTAAACCAGTTCATTCTACTCGTGGAAAAATAAAACTTTCCCCAGACTAATCCGTGTGCACGACAAACATTCTGTAAAACAGTCCTAAACACAACTGTTCCATGCGATCAGAATGTCAACATCGGTTTATAAAGGCTGTAAAAAATACTGATCATTAAACATCTACAGCAAATGTTTGGTAACAGGACTCGACGATCGTGTTATTTTGCAGGACTTTTTGGCAAAAAGTCGTCAAAAAGATGACGGAAAATGTCTCCAATCAGACCGTGATGATCCTGTCCTCTGTCGTTGTCTTGCCTCTCACTCAAAGCAATGTGTGTCCACAGGGCCGCGGCATTTGTCTACACAACACCGTTTACACAACTCTAAATATAGAGCCCGACTCCATCGATTATACATTAGCTAAGCTGAGCACAATCTATACTGAACAGGTCAGCTACAGTACGACGCACAAACCGGCATCTAAAGTCCTCTGGCTTCCATTTTCGTCTCCCTGTTGTACTGCTGGATAGACTCCACACACACACACACGCCTGCCCTGCCTGTCGGGTTAATGAGAACCGAGAGAGAGGCGAGGTGACGCGGCGTGAAATAGAAACGTCAGGCGGGACGTGCTTCCAACGCAACCTCGGGTCATGTCCGCCATGCACCCAATCAGGATGGCGCTGTATCCCCACGGAAAGGGCAGCGTGTAATTTAAATCCAGCTAATGTTAATAATATCTGGGTAATAACAGTCTGACGTACAGATGATGTAGCGGGATCAGAGAGGAGGAGCAGGGGCTGGGCTTTTAAATGATCTGCAGAGATAGTTTTCAGGCCTCTGAGAGACTCGGCGTGACTGAGCTGCCGGCATGCTGCTGCTGCTGCTGCTGATACTCGTGTGTGGGAGGTGTGCTGGCTTTGGGAAAAAAAAAACCGGTCCTGGGCTGCAACTCAATGACAGGGAGTGACTTTAAAAATCAAGGTTTTCTACCTATAGAACACACCTTTGAAAATGGCGCACAGGAGAAGCAGTGATCCTCATTTTCATATTTAAAGAGAGTTTTTCTAATTTTCTTGGCAGGAACAATCAATCAGTTGTGTTCGCAGCAAAATGTTTCTTCTGTATTTTTGTTGGTTTTGGCCTTATTGGAACAAAAACTCCTTCGCAATAATGTCCAACTGTGTTTTTTTTTTTTTTTTAATGTACAAAAAAAAAGAAGAAGAAGCCACAACCGAGAAAGCAGAGAGAGAGAAACGGAGAGAAGTGGCAGGCTGGGGGGGATTTTCAGAGCTTAATGCCTCACAACAACAAATAGCACATTGGACTGAAAGGAGGAAATACAGCCTGGGTGGATGGGTGGGTGGGTGGGTGGATGGGTGGGTGGGGGTTTCCAAACATGCACCTGAATAATGGAAGCAGGACAAACCAAAATATGAGGCTCCACTTCCATTTATAGATGGTGGACAGCAGCTGTTTGAAAGTGGAGGTGAGGAGTCCCACCACCTCTCCTGCTCTCTCTCTCTCTCTCTCTCTCGCTCTCGCCGCATTGACGGAGCTGCCTGCCGGTAAACCACTCGCATCAATTATTAAGTGAAATACTTTCAATTACTCCAGAGCCGGAAGCACGACATGGATGGTAACGTTTGGGGGGGGGGAAAGGTGGAGTCAGTGATCGATCCTCCGGAGTTAATTGAATTCATTTCACAGGAGGCAGATCATGTCAGCACACAGGTCTCCTGTATGCACAATGATATGTGAGACCGGCCCGGTGTCACTCGTGTTTGGAAATACCAGATGGGACATGACGAGGTTAACAGATGTTGGAACACATGTTTGGCCCTTTAAATGTTAGATTGATAGACCTGGCTGATGCTAACACCCTGGATGAGGAGCCCTCTAAATGTTGCCATAAAAGGACAAATAACAGAAATATCAGGTGCACAAAATCAAACGTTTTAAACGTTTTAAACATCACAACGTAAAGGAATCCAAAATGGAGGACGTTAGCTTAGCATATGTGTGGTTGTGCACTTTTCACTATTTCAACCATTTATTGGGATGTTAGTACAAAAAACATAAATAAATTCATACAATTGCGTGAGAATCTTCCGGCTAATTACCTAAGAAACTTGCTAACTGACAGATAGCCAGCAAGCTAGCTTCTACAGTCCAAATTGTCTAATCTATGACATGTTTATTTAACCATTACAACGACTGGAGACAAGTTTAGCACCCAACTAGGGTCCCGTTAGTTAGCTAGATAAGGAGTAGGCATGTCCCGATCAAGTTTTTTTGCCCTCGAGTCCGAGTCGGACTCATTTGATTTTGAGTATCTGCCGATACCGAGTCCCGATCCGATACTTTCAGGACTCTCTATGAAGGCACTCATTGCAGCAAAACCTGTGTGTGTGTCGCGCCAAAAGCAGCTGTCATACCCCTACACTACAAGACACAGAGCCACCCCGCATAGAAGGCATTAACTTTGACAGCCCTGATAAAGATATATCTGAGTCCTGATCGGGAGGTAATGTCCGATTCCGATCGAGTCTGAAATCACATAATCGGGCCCGATTTCCGATTACCTGATCGGATCGGGACATCCCTAATAAGGAGTATGCTAATTGTTAGCATGTTAAATGTTTACTAAATTGAAATCCACACAGGTGTATTTTAAGAAGAATTATTTTGTTCTCTAGCAGCACTACTGTCTGCTGCACGGCATTTCAGGGTAAAATGAATGATTAAACTAAAAGAAAACGACGTCTAACGTCCCTCAGCTCACCGGCTGTGATTTAACCCCGTGTGATGGTCCCATCTGGCATGTCCATGCAGTGGTTGTTTTAACAAATAATAACACTCATCTGTGAATATGCCACAACTCAGTCAACCATTCCTGGGGCAGGAGTGGAGCGACCACTCACTGTGTGTGTGTGTGTGTGTGTGTGTGTGTGTGTGTGTCCACCTGGGATCAATTGTAATGAACCATAACTCTCACTGTAAACACAAACACACGCAGAATGGTTTCTTCAGCCGCTATACAGGATTATAATTCAATTTAAAGAACTGTACAAGTAAGTGTGTGTGTGTGTGTGAGTGAGTGTTGTTTTTCTTATGCAATGCTGTACAGAAATGTATATTTTTGTAATGTTCATCAGGGCATGAGTTACAGGACATGGTCGCTGCTGTGAGTTTGTTGTGTGTGTGTGTGTGTTACTTCCTCTTCTTCTGTGTTCTTCCTATAAACAAAATGTTTTTTCTTTTTGGGGCGAGGATTGGTAAAAAAAAAAAAATAGTTGTTTGTTGGACAAAGTGCCATATTTTTATATTCTTGTGTCTTACTTTGTTTATTTATTTATGTATTTATTTTGTGGTTATTTTTTTTGTACATACACGTTTATCAGAGAGCGAGCGTCCGAAGCTGTAAACAACAACAACAACAACAACAACAAAAAAGCTCAAAATGGTGAAAGACGGCAGATAAATAGAGGAGTCACTACAACACTTTTATGTTATTGAACGTTTCCAGTGGCGTGATTTTGTCTAAGCGAGCAGGTCGTTTCAAAGACACCCCCCCCCTCCTCCTCTTCCTCTTCACCTATCTTTTCTCATTTTTTCCCATCACACCCCTCCACCATTCACTTCCCGTCCCTCTCTCTCTCTCTCTCTCTCTCTCGTCTAACATTTTGCTATCCCTGGCCTGCAGGAGGCTAGTCGGTCAGGCGGCGTCTAAAAATAGTTCCCCTGAAAGCACGGGACAGTACGGGGGGGTTGATTTATGTTATATTTATATTATAAATCAAGCCTCCTTCACCTGGTTTCATTCATTCGCCTTCTTTCTACCCTCATCTGTTTTTTTTTTGTTTCCTTCTGAGCACAAACATTGAACACAGCAGGGTTCTGGGTGGGGGGGGGGGGGGCGAGTGCCTACAGCATAATGAGAAGCAGAGACAGCTCAAAAAAATAAAAAAAAGATTGTCAATAATATAAAAAAAACCATGACAGAGCTAATTTTCTATCGGACCGAGTATGGCCTTCATAGCTGAACATTGTTTTATGCATCGATCACGTGTGCACGAGCATCACCGAGTGTTATTGGGTAATGATACTGTGATGTCAGAGACCTAATATGGTGTCCTTGAATCATGTTTCTTTTCTTTCCTCCTCTTAAGTTGTGAAATGATTTTAAAAAAAAAAGTACAAATGCACTTTATAAGGTAGACATGTTACACATTGCACTTGTAAATGTCGAATGTAAAACCTTGAAGAGAAAGATTTATTTTTACTATTGTAAATAAGAGGACAAAAAAGAAGACGCAAAAATAAACACAACATTGCCAAATAAACAGAGAAGAAGAGAAGCGGTGTCGTGTTTGTTTGTAGGTGTGTGTGTGTGTGTGTGTGTGAGTCAATACTGCAGGTGAGCGTAGTGTAAAGGAAAGCCTGCTGCTGAATTATTAAACCACTCCCTGCTTACATAACAGCAGCGAAGGCGACGCCGAGAAGAAGGGACGGAGAGGGAGAGTCCAATCAGAGGAGACGCAACACACACACACACACACACACACACATATGACATTCACACACACACACACACACATGACATTCACAGGGAGGATAACAAGCCCGGAGCGACAGGAGGACAGAACGATGAAGAGCATGTCAGAGGAGGCAGGATCCAGCCTGCAGCCTTTGTTTGTTTGTTTAAAGTGACATTGTGTGTTCAGCCTGTAGATGCAAAGCTGTGACTTTACGACAGCATCGTCACACTAATCGCACCTAACTGTGCGTTCACACCAAGAGTGACTAAAGCTGAGGTCATTCGCTGTCTATGGCCAAGAGTGACTAACAGCTACAAAGCTTGAGCATCTAAAAGATTTTAAAGATGAGCTGAGCTTTTATGCAAATGAGCTATGACACGTTTCAGCCGTAAAACACTGACAACCAATCAGAATGTTGCTTGTGTGACTCTCAGGGAACAAACTCAGGAACTTCAGTTCCTACTGTACTTTAGTTCCTGTGAGAAGCACCCGGCGTCGTGTGATCCGACTCTTTTGGCTTTTAGAGATCGCCACAAAAAGGTCGGTCGGCCTGCTGAGTTGATGAAATGTGTGAGAATATTTCAGAGTAAGAGGCGCCGCACACGCCTGCTAATCGAGCTCCCAGCATGCTAGTCTGGTACATTATTGATATACAAACACCCACGGTAACTATAGGACTTAAAGGAACAATGTCAATTTTAGATTTTCAAAATAAAAGCTCAGAATTAGTCACAGGACATGATTGGGGGACAGACTTCAAAATAAGTCATAGGTCTCCAACAGGGAGGAAAAAGGTGACCAAGGTCAGATTTTCAAAATAAAAGCACCCAATGGATTCACTATGCTTTTAATTATTTCACTTATTTTTTACATTTATTTAACATCTGGATCCTCAAAGGGTTAAAAACTCAGTTCTCTTACCAGTCGAATGCTCCTGTGGAGCATCAAGTAGCATTTCAACTCAGCGACAGCCTGAGTACCCGCAGCTCCTTGACTCACCTCTATGCATGTGCAACACGGAGGGGAAGGGCTCCACCGTGTGGCCAGAGGTGAGTACTGCAGGATGAATGAGGGGAAAGGAGGAAAGACGCAGCATCCGCCCACACACACACACACACACCTCACTTCTTTTACGTCATCGCAGCAGCTCTCTGAAAACAAGCACAAAGCCAACCCTTTCTCCTTCTTCCAACCTTACTGTCTCTCTCTCTCTCTCTCTCTGCTCACCCAGATCCTCGCCCCACCACCTCCCTCTGTCCATGAGTCACACGGCTGCCTCCACCATCTGCTGCAGGATGCTGCAAATCACCTCCATGTGCCTCTTTCAAAGAAAGAAAGCACAGAAGGTGGTGACGTTCCTGCATCTGCTGTGTCTGACTCTCTCTCTCTCACACACACTAACAGCTCTTCAGCCTGATCTAAATGTTTATTGATTGACTGAAACCTGTCGGGCTGACTTCCTCCATGCGGTCAGGAAATGATTCATGAACCGATTATTATTAACACGTTGTTGATCTGATAAATTCCAAGTGTTCCAGGAATGGCGTCACAGGACTTACTCAGAGTAACGTTTGATATGTCTGACCTTTCACAATGTGACTATCTTTGGTCTGAACAGTGCTACATGATCCATCATTTGACAGCACAGTAAACCAAACAGCAGCAGATGTATGTGGAGTCCCTCAGGGTTCAATCTTTGGTCCTCTTATGTTTTTATTTATTTTTCATTTAAAATGTGTTTTCTGCTTTAACTGCCAGATGATTTAATGGTTGGATGAAGACCAGGCTGTTAGCATTATGGTCCGCTTGCCAAAGTTTCAAACATCTGATCATTCACATCATCAAAAGTCTTTGATTCTAAAATTAAATCCTGATTAAAATTAGACAAGGACACAGAAATATTCATCATCTGAACGGTTCAATTTGAAGTGAAAGATACGCTTGCATCATGGTGATGATGTGTGTGTGTGTTTTTGTTTTCACCACAGACCTCTCTTTCTCTCTGCTGTGTCACCATCTGTCTTCCAAAATGGCTCCTCTGTCCCGAACAGCACCGTCGGTTCCTCCTCCGCTCTGCCAAGGCTCGGAGCAGCATGCTGACAGGGGGGTGGGCGTGTCGCAGAGCTGCAAACATGGAAGGCTGACTGTTGGATTTACGTCGTCTTCTATCAAATGACTGATGCTGCAGAGGAAATGTTACATGTGTCATGAGTTAATACAGTCCGTGAGTCATGTTACTGAAAGACAAATCTGACCTTTTAGGAGAAGTAATCACACACAGTGTGTTATTGAATGACAAACAACATATTAACCCTTTAACCCCATCCTGTATTTATTCAAACCTGAAGCTAAAGTGCAGACATTTTGTCGCCCCCTTTTGACAGTGAGAGTAATTACCAAACACTGCCGACAGGCAGATCCACAGGTGCACTCTTCATCATGGGATGAGAGCCAAGCTAACCTAGCAAGCTAGCTAGAATTGCTTCGAGGAAAAAAATGTCAGCTGATTCTTCGGCTGTCTTAGGTCCTAGAGTTCTTAAGTTTTTGGACCAAAAGAACATCCCTGAAGTACATAAATCCAAAGGTCCAAGTGCTGATCTGAGCTTACCGACTGTGAGAACTAAGAGCTAAACTAAGCTAATGTGGTATAGCTCTTGCAGGACGACCTTCGAGAATTTGTCATCGGATGACTTTCATGTACCTGCTAAAAAAAACAGGTTAGTGTCAGGATTTGGAAGAAGCTCAGGTTAGAGATGTTCTGAAAGTGGCAAATGATGTTAGCTAGCATGCTAACATTATCAGCATTGTTGTGGCTTGCACCAAAAGAAGAGAAGTGACTGACAGTGACAGTTTCATAGAAGCCAATCAATCTGTGTCTGTGGCAACAACTGTTTAAAAGGCTTAAACGAAACAAAGACTGATTTAACAAAAAAAATCAAAAGAATACAAAGACCTTTACACATCAGTCTTAAACATCAGAGTCACGTGAAACAAACACAGGACACACAGTTGTGTTCACCATTTATTGTCTATAGTTACATGCATACTTGCTTACAGTTGTTTTTAGTGTGCAATACACAGTTTATGTCGTTTCATCGTCTAGGTTATATTACCCCAAATGTATGTTTACTTTACAGGCTGCCTTACCAAAAGTCTATACAACAGGATTCATTTCTCACATGTTCAAACACATATTGACATTTGCTTACAAGCCAGTCGCCATAGATACGCAAAGGTACGGTTGATCTGTAGCCTCAGCCTTTGGTTGTCCTGATCTCTGTTGATTTCTGTTGGTTTTGTGTCTCAAACGTCTTGATGCAACCAATAATTTGTCAGCGTATGAAAGCAGACAGGAAGCGTCACCGGTTTAAAGTCACAGCTTTACATTCGTACACAACTGAAGGTTTGTGAATGACTCCCGACACGTGACTGAGTGTATCTATGGCTCCTGCACAACAACACGACCATAGAAACAATCAGAACAATCAGACCCGGGTCTCCTCCGTTACAATACAAACTGTTTTTTTTGTTTAAACTGAATCTCTCCCCCAGGTCGCCACCCTCTAGCTCTTCATATGTGCTTTTCTTCTCTTTTTGTTATTCAAACAATCTGGGAGAAAACCGAGAACCAGTCAAAGTATTTTCCAGTCGTAAATCCAGATCTGTGATTTGTCAACGGAGTGCAGAGTGTTTATTTACAACAACAACATAACTACTTTTGAGCCCTACCCCTTCCAAAACCTTGTAAGAAGCAGTTTCAGATATGTGCCACACATCTGCGTTTATTAGATAAGGGGGTTAAACTAGGACAAATGTGAAATGTTGGAGCCTGACTGAGATCAATATTGGCAAAAGTATGTGGACAGATAACACTTTTAATGTCATATTACAGAAAAAAGATGGGCCTGGCTGCAAACAAGTCTGTCTATTAGCAAGGCTGCTAGTTAGCTATAGCTTAGCATGAAGAACATTAGGTCAGTATAATACTACCTAAAACCGTAATCTGCATTGGCCTCAAAACAGTGTCAGTCAGGCTCTAACTGGCTGGTAATTTACGCAATGTGTAATTTTGCGCTAACTACACATTGAGATCTATTTAAGGTGATTTTAATTTCATATGTGCCCAAAAATGTGCATGTTTCACTCAAGAAAACACGAATAAAACAAACGAAATCAGCAGCACTACACTTTCTATAATGCTTTGAGACGCGGCACCACAAAACAAGCAGCTAAATCTTCAGAATTCACTCAAAATGATGGGAAAAAAACTAAACAAAGGAAACGTATATAAGTATAAATGCAGCATTAAATGCTGGGTTTGTGGGATATTTGCTTTTGGCTCAATATTAAGTTAAAAACGGGGAAAAAAAATGGGACCGCGCTTTGACCTGTAACTTCCGTCCTGGCTTTGACAGTTAGAAAACCCTAAAATAAACCAAAGTGAACAACTCACTGCAGCACATTTTCAAAAGAAAAAAGCACATTATAAAAACACTACAGTCCAATCAGGTCATACCGAGGATTAGCCAAACCTAAGAGATAATATACTGTATATTACTGTTGCAAGTCTCTTACACTTATGTATTTAAAGTCCAGGGGCTGCGTTCACAAAGCCTCCACAGACAGCAGTGTTTTGACCCAGGGCCGCTCGCATGAAGGAGTGGACGTGACCTCTGACCCCAGGCCTGGATGATGAGCTTAGTGAGTGAGTGCGGCTCTGGTTGTGGTTGAGTGAAGGTGTTTCTACATACGACCACACAGCACACAGTCACTGGCTTAAATGTTAGGCTTCCAGTTATGAATGGCCACAGATAATTAAAATATAGATCACTAAATAATAATGATGGCAAAAGCTTGTTGGCTTCTTCTTTACTGTTGGATGTGGCGATATGGAGGCTGAATGACGAGTAAACTCCAACAAGGCTGGTGGTGGCGGTTGTTTTCCCCTAAACCAGGGACGAGACCCCTGGGGCGGGAGGCGTCTGTCATCACAGTTTCATCTCAAACTACTTTATGTCACAATCTTGAAATTCAAGAACTACGCTGACTTTTTGGGGGTTTGGCTTTCTGGTCACTTGAACCAACATCTCTCATTTTGCATGCTGTATTTAGTTAATGTGTTATACAAGCACGGCTGAAGCTTTTAGACCAGGATTATAGCAAAGGTTTTTCAAGGTGTGATAGAGCCTAGCATGAACCTCTTGGACCCCTTTGCGTCCTCACACATCCTCCTGACAAATAAATAAGTCAGGCTAACAAGGCCTAAGGTGTCCTCAGCTAGAATAATCACAGTGTTCCCACTGTCGCTAGCCAGTTATGCACATTGAATCCACAAAAGACATTTTTCTCAGGCTTTTAAAGGTTTGTTTACATCTGTAATCATCTAAAAGTTAGCATTGTGCTAAATCTAGACACACAACAATCATTCTATAAAGTAAAACGGCGTGTGTCTGAAAACCATAGTTAGAAGACAGAAGATTTAAACTAGCAAATTAGCCACTTTGCTAACTTCCCTCACTGCCTCTGTACGTTAAACAACATGTGTTGAGCAAGTGATCTTCAATATTTTAAAAACGTACCAGCCCCCAACAGGCTAAAACATTAAAGTCATGCTAGGCATGCTACAGCAACAGTTAGCAAACATGCTAGATATTCCTCTGTTAGCTTGTATCGAACAGCAGCACGACATGAGAGATGTCATTATTGGTTAAAATGACCAGTGAACCAAACTCCAGAAACCTCTTAAGGAGGGTGTGCTTGTTTTGTAAACAGGCACAGCCTTTGTAAAAAGGCAAAGCCTTTTTTTCCCTGATTATCCTGACTTATTTTAATAAATTCTTTCTCAGCATTTGGCAGATAAGTTAAGATTGCACTATAATTACTTTTTCTTGTGCTGTACCATGTGTTTTGTAAACACATTACGCCCCGTACTCACTAGGGGCCCACCTACTTACAACTCGAGAGCCTGTAATATTGCTAATAATTACCACACGAATGCACGGGGAGAGAGGAGTTGGCGCATTTGTTTTTTTCACAGCTCAGTGTTAGTGGTTAAAAATGAGCAGATGGGGGCGGGAGGGTGTTGAAATGATGTGTGTGTGTTATGCTGTGCACCCTGAGTGGTTAGACACACAAACCTCATGGGCTTTAGCTCTAGAAGAGGCGTCGTCAGGGGCGACCAGGCAAGTTGAAATCATCAACCTGTGGCTGCTCAGAGGCTGCAACAGGTGATGTACGGTATGAACGTGTGATAAATGACTTTTATTTTACTCAATGAATTTCCACTTTAACGTCACATTTCTCTCCTCTCACACTTTTCGTTGTCTCCACCCACCAAGCCCCCACCTCTATCTTTTGTTATTATCATTTCTAATCTGACCACTCGTTCTCATCGAGCTCGGAGTCGTCGTCAGACTCGCTGTACTCCACTGCAATACGACGCGATAGGATGGTGGCCACGTCGTTGCCAACGGGCTCCCGCTTTGCCTCCTGCTCCCTCTGCTCCTGCACCTTCCTCAGCTGGATACCTGGAGGGGTGAAGGGGAGGAGGGGGTGTAGCGGGAGGGAGGGAGGGAGGGAGGATGACCAGATATTTATCATCAGTGGTTGTAAGTGTGACGGTTACTGTTGCAGTTCTTGTGTTGAAACCCACTTAAATTAATTCATTTCACAGATACTTTTAGTGTCATTGCCCTAAAATATTAAGAGTAAAATTTTCTCAAGGTTTAAAAACTTAAAAATAGAGATCTGACTAATGTTAGCTTGCTAGCTAAGTCTTAAGTAGCTTGACTTTTGGATCAGGTAGCACGATAAAGAGACTGAAACCAGATTCATGCAGTCTAGCCCGACTACAGCTAGCTAGCTAACCCTTTGCTTGCTTGCGTTTACCAGCTACCTAGAGGATACATCAGTTGACTAGCTTACTGGATTACTACACCAGCATATGCGACCCATGAAAAACGCAGCTAGCAAGATAGCTGTGCATAGTTTATGTTCAACTATTTTGTGATTATAGTAATTGTTGTTGCTGACATTCATCTGTGGTGTGCACACACTTACAAACAATAGGTGCCTGCAGTTCACTTAACTGCCACAAGTGTCACTATTGGCACAGGTTTCTGCTACTAGCATGCTTAGAACCGTTGATACTTCATACTGATAAAACAGTATGCATCAGTCTGAGTGACCTTCAGGCACACTTACCTCTACGTATGGCGGCCAGCAGGTCGGAGCGGGCGTCGCTCATCGGGATCATCCCCAACATGGTGGACTTCCTTGTCGTAGGCGCTCCGTCCACAGCTGGCTGACCCACGCCGGCATGTGGTGGAGAAGGGTGGGCCTGGTGTCCCACGGGGGCTCCGGGAGGGGGAGGAGGGGGGGCAGCTGGGGGCGCGCCAGAAGGTGGGTGAGAAGGGGAGGGCACGTAGTTGGCAGGAGGAGGAGGAGGGGAAGGAGAGTAGGGACGGGAGAGGGCTGAAGAGGTTGGGGGGACAGCGGAGCCAGCGGCGGAGGGCGGTGCTGCAGTGGCGTCGAAGGCTGTCTGGGCAGAGGGGATGGTTGGAGGAGGTGGAGGAGGGGCTGGTGGGATGTAGTACTCTGGGATGGTAGAGGGCTGGCCGCTGATGGAGGAGGACAAAACAGGAAAGGCGAAAACTGACGTTGTTTCCCAGAACAACACACGATCATCACTTAGTAAGGCCGAAGCCTAATTTAAAATGCCTACCTGTGCCCGGCCCGGTATTCCTTAACCGACTGCTGCCTCGGCCCATTAACTGTCGGGTCTCCTCCAGCCTGGACTCCGTGTCCGGATGGGGTCCTGCCTAAGGAGGCCACGTGTCGTCCTGTGGCGGCTGCCCCACCAGCTCCTGGAGGCTGATTGACTGGCCTGAGGCCGCGATCGAGCGACTGAGTCTGGGCTGCGGCGCTTAGGTGATCCCTGCCGTGGTGGTCGGCGGGGTGGGCGGTGCCAGGGGCCTGGGTGGAGGGGTGGTTGGGGCTGGCAGGGTAGGAGTCAGATGCCATTGATCTGGTGGATAAGCAGTACAAATTTGAGACGAACAATAAAAATGTGGCATTTAAATGTACTCTCAATACACACAGGTGCTATGATTTACATTCTCCACCAGTGGGCAGCATTGAGCTTTACATTGTACAGGCTATGGGCTGGTATTGCATCCATCTTTAATATGATACAGGGCATGAAACTAGACCTTATTTTAACACAACCTGTGACCCATCAGCTGTGTTGGACAGATTATGAGACCTCGTATGGACGGCTCATATGCGTGCACACCTGCTATCCGGGGACAGGGAGCCTTCAGAGGACACGCCGTGGTACGGGGAGGGGGTGAGCCTGGGATCTGGTCTGAACTCTTTGTCATAGGCCAGGACGTTCCATTCCTGACGCCGATTACGAGCCTTACGCACCTTCACAGTAGACAGACACACATTTAACTCACAACATATGAAACACTAGTGATCTCTATTAGTAACCAACTACACCTGAACACATTACTAGTGTCCTGTTAACTCATTACTGACCTTCTTCACCTCTCTGCCTGGGTCTTCAACCTGCCTCTGCTGCTCCTGTGAGAGACAGACAGACAGATGGACAGATGCTCGGTTATTGATTATTGATTGATCAGGTGCAGAGAAGGGAAAAAACAACTGTACCCCATCACCAGCTCCTTCACCATAGGGTTTAACTCACATAAAGCCAACCACACACACACACACTACTCTACTAACGGACTACACCAACACACCAGTGCACGATGGACAACAGAGCCAAACGGGACGGTACCAAACCAAACACGGAGGGTTAGAAGAGACGGTGAAGCTAACACCACACACGGACACAAACAGAGGGGAGTGTGAGTGTGTGTGTGGCCGTGTTTGGTTATGTGTGTCTTACCTGTGTTCAGACTCTGATAGGTGAGTGTGTGATGTGTGTGTGTGTTAGTGGGATGTGCAGGGGTTGGGGAAGTGAGAGAGGGGAGGGCGGGACGGGGCAGGATAGGGGTCGGGGTTGTCTTACAGAGATGGACAGGGGGCTCCTGGGTGGGGCCTGTCTGGAGTGGGGCCTGTCAGGGTGGGCCGGACAGCCCTATGGAAACATGGGAGAAAGACAAGCTGGTGCGTTAGACTGAGAAGAAGAAGGAGGAGGAAGAGGAGGCAGGGAGGAGGTTCTGTAGGAGCTTCCTCTGTTCTGTTTGTTTCAAAAGGGGGGGCGGGTTAATTCTGCTGTTTCAGGTTGAAGGGAGGGAACAGAAAGATGCCAGCAGCGTTAGGTTCAACAGATATATCGACAAAATGTAGCAAACACACACAGCAGCAGCTGTTCAGGGGTTTGAAGAACAATTCGCTTTTTAACTGACAAAAAAGGAACCACTGAGCTGAACCCCAGCTCTGTAAAGAAGTGGTAGTACCTTTCCTTCTCCAGAAGGGGTCGCTGATGTTGTTGCCTTTAAGATGGTGAAGCTACTTTAATAATGTGCTGTTATAACCATTATATCATATGTGAAAAAAAATAAAAACAGCAATTTTGCATCTTTACATGACCCATGGGGGCCACAACTCCACCAGCAATGAAAAGTAACATGTCTGTGGGCATTACATAAAGCTAGCTGAGTGATGGTGTGTGCAGAATGTCTCCAATCGCTCATACATGTAGTTTACTTCACTGCTCAGGGAGCAGATGTTGGACTGTAAGACGGACAGGTAATCCATGTCTATGCCTCCATAATCCAGCACCATGGAGGAACAGAATCATAGATCATGCAGAGATCCTGCAGCTTCTCTAGTAGATAATCAATGGTTTGTTATTGACTGATTCTTCTTCCTCTAATGTTAGACTGAGGGCAGACAAAGAACACATGGGGTGGATTACTTGCCCATCTAGAGGCTCAACGTTGTGTTAACTTCAATGGGTTCCTTTGCAAAGAAATACAGACTTATTGAGCCATTTTTAGATGTTTTTAAGCCAACGGTCTTACAAATCTGTTAAAAAACTGGGGCCAGTTTTAACCAAAGTTGTTAGCTGTTTACAGGAACAACCTCCTAATCAGCCTTTCCACTCAGACAGACCAGCCTCACCTCAGCTCCTCATTGGTCTGCCACATACATTTCCTTTGTCTTATCTTGCTTCTGCTAAGTTGCTAATTTTTAGCAATTAGGTTAAATGTTGCCTTTAGGTCTGAGTTACTGAGTCGTATTCCGCTTTGATCCTTCCTTTGTCTTTGAATAATGAACCTTCCCAACTGCTGCTGTATCAACAGCCAATTACACAACAAAGCAAAGCTAAATGGTGAGTACATTAAGGTAGAACGCATCAACTGAAACAACGGCATTAAAAAAAAAAAATGACACAACTAGGCCAGAAGGAACAGATTAGCAAATCAAAGCAGAGGATGGATTACTTCAACAGTTCTGTCACACTCTGCGTCTCCATCCACACATACAATGAATCCATCGCGTCACCTGCAGGCACGCCATACCTTCTGCCGCCTCTTCTCTTTGCGTTTGTCCTCGGTGGCCTGCAGCATCTTCTCCTTCCACAGGTTGAAGAAGTAGGAGGGGTCTGTGTAGAACTTCAGAGCGTCCTTTTTGTCATCCCTGAACCAAAAAAAAAAGATAAGTAGAAGAAAAACTGGTAAAATGACAAACGGTGAGAGAAATGACTGACCTGTAGGGTGTGAGGATGTTGAGCGGCGGAGGCTTGTCGCAGCGGTGGTACATCTCCACCACAGGGTTGGGCACAGAGGTCCTGGACACCACCTGCTGGTCCTGAATGGTGCTGCTCTTGAAGGCCTTCCTCATGTTGATATCCTGCAAGGAGACTGGAAGTAGAGGGGGTTTTAAATGAGGATTTCCTCCACAAAACACAATTTAGCAGCTGAATCCTGATGAAGCACTGCCGTAAATCAAGTCTGCATGTGTGGCAGTGAAATCAGGATGAGCACAATCACCTCTGGGATCTATTAGGTGACATTAACACAACAAATACAGCCAGGGCCCAGCTACTAATCTGTTAACAGTGTATATGGCCAGATGTTTATGGTTCAGACCTACACTGCTGAATCTGGATTATGTTTATTACTGCTTAATCTGGAATACAGGCTGACGGCTGCATCAACTTTGAAGAATCCTCTGTTCTTACACAAGCATCCCCTCTGACCTTTGAACCAGAACGGCCTACATTATTCTGCACAATGATAAGAACACACTAAGGTCATCAGATGGCGGCAAACTGATGTTTACTGCTAATGTAAAAGCTTTAAAACGCTTGCTTTTGGCAATGCATAGTGGTCTCAACAGCTTCAATGTCACCTTCACCTGTGTGTGTGGCTCTGACTGAGATTTATGGGCTTTGTTGAAAGACCCTCTGGGGATGCAGGGAAATAAAAACTACCTTCATAATGTCATCAAAGGTTTGTTCGCTCTTCAGAAGAGTATTAATGTTACATTCGTTTTTTCTATAATGATTTTTCAATACAAACATCCCTCTGTCAGCCGGACAATAATATGCATATAGATGAATACATACAGAGTGTGTGCGCTCCAACACAAACATGCACACACACACAAAGAAGGTGATAATAGGACGACAGGGACAGATTAGTCTTGGAGCTTGTTGCATCAGCTTAACAGGCATGTTACGCACACACACACACACAGCGTCCATAATAACAGGAGCCTGATGCCGTGGTGTTGGGAGAAAAGGGAGAGAGTGAGAGAGTGAAACCGACCACATCGATGGATGTGTGTCAATCCCTTAACCCCGGAGGACATTTAATGCTACAGCAATGCTATCCAGGATCTACCAGATGGCTAACCACACACACACACACACACACACACAGGATCAGTGTACATCAGCCCAGTATATAATAAGGCTAAACCCTGACAATGTGACATATGTCACCACCAGTGACTTACTTCACTGTCTGCACTGTGCATGGACACATTTTAGTAAAAACAGGAATGACTGTGTAACCTCTATATGTGTGTGTGTGTGTGTGTGTAGTCAGAACACACTCCTGCTGTCTGGTGTGTGTTTGATCATTCCTTCCTAAGCTGCCGTCCCCGCGGCCGAATGAATAATCCACAAAACTAACAGCTAATGCAACTTTCATTCAGACACATCTTCAAAGAGACCGCTAGCTCTCTCTCTCTCTCTCTCTCTCTCACTTTTTAGCACATTCATCTTCTCCCTCTCTCTCCTGCTTTAAACATCTTGCTCTCTGCACATTTACATGTATACAAATGGATTCATTAGTCTTAATAACCAGATTAATGTGATAAAAACAAAAGGACCGTGCAGTAAACCTGCCTCCAGTACACAGCATGTGAACTGTCAAAATGCACTTTTTAGGACTCTGTTATGGTCACATGACCCGTTTAGTGAACATTTAAAAATGGCTCAGATGCTCCTCTTGTTCTTTGGGATTCCTCCCCCGTTCCTTGTCCTTCTCACCCCTCTTCCTCCCCCCTTTCAGCTTCTTCCTCTGTCTCCTTCTTCCCATTTCCTTCCTTCCCCCCTTCTCTCTCCCTTCCATCTTCTTCCTCCCTTTCTCACACTCCTACTCTTCCCCCTTTCTTCCTCCCTCTTCTCTTTCCCTCATTGTTTCATCCTCCTCTCCTTCCTCACTTGTTTGTAGGCTAAAAAACCTCCACCAGCCTGCACACAGTCGAAGAGAAAAGTAATAAAGGAAGTGAGAAGACTGACAAGCAAGGGAACGCGTGGAGGACAGACAGATGCTTCGTGAGTAGGAGGAAGAGAAGTGGGAGGAGGAGGCGGCGTAGAGATGAAGAGAGAAGGAGATGAAAGTGCGAAAGGAAAAAAATCGAGGAAGCAAAAGATAGGACTGCTGAGCTTTATGTTTTCATCCCAGTCTGTGCTGCTCTGTCTGAGGCTGCTGTGCTGCAGAATGACTAGGCAGTATCAGCAAAGAGGGAGAGAGAGAGAGGGAATAAATAGAGAGACAGGAGAGAGAGAGGAGAGAGACAGGAGAGAGAGAGGACAACGACAAATAGAAGAAGAGAAAGAGACAGTGAAGAAAGTGGAGAATAAGTAAGGACGGATGTGAGAAGGATGAAAAGTGAGTCTGTCATATATAAAGTGAGTTAGTTTGAGCCTTTAGGGCCACCATACCCAGCTCTGTAACCCTGACAGTGTGCATGTGTGGGTCTATCAATTCCTGCATTAAGAGAACCGACCTTCAGAGACAGTGAAAAGCGTAATAACGCTGGATAATGATCCTGACTCCTGCTGTACAAACAACCACACATTAACATGGGTTAGGAGCCTTTTAGAAACACAGCCTGTCACCCGAACACACTCTGATGATACACACACACAAACAAAAGCAGACAACCGCACAAAGAAAGTGAAACAACTTGTTCGCAAAGTGCACAAACGTATCGGTCCCAACAAAGATAGATAAACAAGACACACACAAAATAATGTGACGACATCAGAGGCCTCCTAACGATGACAAACACTACAGCCGTCAAACTGCTGCAGGCTGCTGTGTGGGGGAAGCACTGACACACACGCATGCAGACTTCTTTTGCCATCGCTCTGGGGACATCATATTGAGATTATGTATTCCCTTTCTCTCCAGGAGTCTCCCAGGGTGGATGTGTGCTCCCATCTGATTCCCCACCAGAACTTAAAGGCAAGTATTCACACAGACGGGACTAAAAACTAGTTGTAATAGCTACATAAACACAAACACCTGAATCCCTGGAGAACACTCATCATAATATCATAATCCTCAAAAAGACATGCTTTTGACGACCCATGAGGCATTAGGACAATGAAATAAAAAACACACAGCGCCTGATAAACGACACACACCTTCCTCCACAGTGGAGTCGAGCTGGGTGACTTTCACAGCCAGCTGGTCCACTCTCTCCTGCAGGCTGCTCATCCTCAGGTAGAAGCTGTTGGCTTCATTAAACAGCTCGCCGAAAATGTCCTCTGCATGGCGACCTGGACAGAAAGACACACACAGTCATGTTTGACATGTTCTTTTATCACCGCAAATTTAACAGAGTACATTCACACTTTTTCATATCGGCCAGCTGAGCTCTGCTTCACATCTCAGGCCTGGATATTCACTCCGCTGGAATCAGCAGGGACACAGTCGGCTGTCTATGAATGACAGAATGTTGCTATGGACGCATTATAGTGACCTAATCCTACATAACCTGTCTCCTCCTTGTTTTCATATGATGAACATTTGATCATAGCGAGTCATTGGTGGCTTTCCGTGCTTAACCATTTGTGTACAATTACAGATTAGCAGCGTAACACAGGGTGGCGAATTTAACTTGCAACACATCCTCTCTTATACATTTATCTACCAGATTCTATTAGCGGAGTCTGTCCAAAATCTGGGTAATAACTTGTTTTTGGACTGACTGTCCAACAGTCAAATGGTTTGACAAGGCCAACGTACGTATTTTGATCATTTTATGATGTTCTATTCGAAAGACTTCTGTCTAAAAATAGCCCGGTAGAAAAAAACCAATTCAGAGCCATGGAGGTCAGTCGATGCCGTCACTGCTCTGTGCCTCCTCCCGCCGTCTGTCGCAGCAGGACGGGCCGCCTCCTGCTGTGCACCTGTCGCATTGAATACTTAAAAGGCCCTTTCTGTCTGTGTGAGTGTGAGTGTGTCAGAGACAGAGAGAGCTACCGATCTGAACAGAAAGAGGGAGAAATGCAGCCTTTCCTCAATAACACCGTCACCTCCAAACCTAATAAAATGCACTCGCTCACACCAGCTACACAACCCTAACGTCCTCTTGCTCTTTCCGTCTCAGCCCACAGCCTGACAGATGGAGCAGAGGCAGAGCGCTCAGTCATTCACACTGAATTTCATTTGGCCTCGAACTGTTAATCAAATCTAAGCAGCCTTTTTTTTTTCCTTCACATATTTCCACTGAATGACTTCTTCTCTGCTGCAGGTTTATCGTACATCAGCTGTGGATGTCTCCAAGGCTCCACCCTTTTCCATCACATCTCTGAAGTGACTCAGGAACACAGCTCTGAATTCATTAAGTGTTTTGGGGGTGTGATTGCACTTAAATGCTAGCAGCAGTCATTTCCTGTATCTGTTACCATGGAAACATAGTTGTAACTGTAGAAGCTTACAGATTCTTGTGCAGTGTGATTTTTACATTTAACCTGAGATGCTGTACATGTTATTTTAAGATTTAACCATGCAATCAATCCCCAAAATATAAACTATAATCAAATTCTGTGCTGCAATGCTAATGCTGGAAAAGCTAACAAGAAGAGCTAGATGCGATAAACAAACAGTAATAGAGGGACTCACTCAGGCTGCCCAGCTGTTTGATGATGGCTGCTAACGTGCTGTTGGTGACACACTCCAGCTCGCTGGTCACCCCGTCCGGCAGGGCCCCGCGGCACAAGTGCCGGGGCTCGATGTTCCTCTTCACCAACGGCATGCTGGTTTTACACCTGAGGAAGTGATGGAGAAAGATCATTTAGATCACTGTCGGCATTTTTTAGCATCAAATATCAGATCTGCGTTCCCCCACATACAGACATCTGAGATCTGAGGAAAAAAGAAAATGAGTTGGTGTTCAGCCGTTAGTCCTGATGGAAAGGGAGGTGTCATGTCCGCTGCAGGGCGCAGTCACTCATCACACTGTTTAATGTCAATGCAGCCGGGGTGAGCCAAGAGCCAAATGAGCCGGAAAGAAGTTTCTAAACGGTGCTAACGAGCCGCAACTGTGGCCAGAGAAACCACCAGGGGTTGAGTTGGAAAGACAGAAGAATGAGAGCAGGGAAAGAACAGCATCACTGAATGAAAGAGAGCAGCCAGGACAGAGCTGCATAATGAGGTGACACAAAGCAGGGCTGCCCTGTGTGGAGAAGCAGACTCTTATCATAATTTTTATATCAGTCAATTTAGATATGTGTCCATAAAAGTGTCTATGGCCAGTGGGTTCTATTCTGAGGGTTTATAGACCATATACTCTCTACGAGTACGAGTAGTACCGAAGCGAAATGTAGGCGCCTGGACTGGTTGTTGATGAGGACTGGCGGTGAATGGGGTGGAGGAGAGCTAGTCAGCTGATTATTGGAGAGGGAAAGATTGATTTTTTTAATGTCTCTCAGTCTGATGTACACTGCTCACACATTAGCATGCATGCTGCTAATAGCTGCTTAGACAACACTCAGACAAGAAACTGGGCGTAACTAGAATGCATTGTGAAAAGGCAGGCTGTGACAGACAGTTGTTTCTGCAGCGAGTTATCAGTTAAATGTGTACTGACTAAATAACACTGGAGAAAGTCATTCCAGCTAGAGTAGGATTGAGCCCAGACAGCCTTTAAGCTGGATGCGTTCAGACCTATTTTCAAATCTGGCTAGCACACACTTGTGTCCGCACTCAATCCGGCTTCATCCAGCGTGTTTGCGGTCCTCCAAACCACTAGGTGGCGCCTCGTAATATACAGAGTCCGTTCAGGCCGTGGTAGGGCCGCGTATGCGTATGCATCGTGCGGTGTTTTTGTCCCGTGTCGCGCCCCGTGGACCGGAAGTAGCGCATCACTAACCGGAAGTAGCACGTCGCTAGCCGGATTCGCAAGCCACATTTGCGTTCACACCTGAGCCACATTTTTGGCGAGAGGTGGATTTAGCCGGATTGAAATCAAACTGGATACTGCCGGATTTGAGGTGTTCACACTCAGAAAAAACACGAATCCCGCTTTAGCCAGATTTTTTCCCCCAGTGTGAACGGGGTTTAAGAGGCTGTGAAATGAAGTTTAGCCTCAAGTGTAACCAGCAAAATTTCACGAGAGACAGAAAAGAAGTCGAACACGTGAGAGGAAGCTGCTCTGCTGGTCTCAGTTTGGAGTGAACTCTCAATGTGGGACGTGCTTGTTATTTTTGGGCCTGTGGTTTTGTGTGTGTGTAACTTCTCAGAGGTGTGTATGCGTCTTCCCAGGTCAGCGCTCTGGAAACGTGCCATTCTCCCACGCCTGTGATACAATCGATGGCACAATTAATTTTTCCAGGATGAAGACGGGATAATGGAGACATGCGACGAGTGTGTGTGTGTGTGTGTGTGTGTTGGGGGGGGGGACATGCAAATACCTGTGCGTGACACAAATCTGTGTGTGTGTGTGTGTGTGCTGCTTAATTTGTTTGTCCAGACTGAAGCACACATGCCAGCTTTAATAAAAAGTGACTAGACTGTCCTCTTTATGTCTCTCTCACACTCTTCCTCGCTCTTCCTCGCTCTAATAGCTTCTGACATTCAATTACACAAACCACCTCAGATTGTGCTGCCTCATCTTAACAGTGTGATTGAGCTTTCCTCTGTATGTGTGTGTGTGTGTGTGAGAGGGAGAGCCAATATCGACCTCCTCCTCCTCCAGCTGTTGTAAATAATCTAACACCCTGGCTGTTTAATAATACATACACACACAGTTCTCCTCATCCTCCTTTGCTACCTCTTCATCTCGTTTGTCTTCCCCACTCATCTTTTTTTCCCCACATTTCTGCGTACATTTCCTCCATCTCTGCCTGCTTTCATTAATAAATCAGTAAAGGGCGAATATCTCTTCCTTTGATTCCCCCGTGTCCAACACTGAGTGGGTCTTCCCCCATCTCTGAGTGTGTGTGTGTTCAGCACAAGATAGCAGGGATGCTGTTAAGATTTTGAGGCCTGTTGGTCCCTGACGCTGGTTTACACGCATGAAATGATGCGGATCCTCCATCTCGCTGACAACACACGTCGTAAAAACACACATACACTATAAACTGACTTCACGTTTGGCCCACAGGCACTTTGTGTCTTCACACTGGATCACTCAGGTCGGCTGCAGGGCAAAGTGGCCTCAGTAAGGCCTGCTACACCGGGACAAAGCATCAAAGGGAGACCCAAACCGAGAGCTAGAACACTGATGTGTTTTGGGATTATTTGGGAAAAATGTTTCCTTTAGAAGCAACAGAGGGATGGAGAAAATTAACAAAATAGAGAAAGGGACGGAAAAGTGTGTCGTAGAGCCATGGGAAAGTTACCATGGCAACGAGATGTGGAATCCGCTCTGCTGCTGAAAAGTGGAACTCCGAAAATAGTATGAAAGAGTGAGACAGGGGGAGAGAGAGGAAGATGAAGGGAAGGAGGGGGACGAGAGGGAGGAAGGAAGGACGGACATCCCTGCGAAAACTCAAAAGTTGGAACTTTTAAATTATGAGCAGGTCTCTGGAGGATTTGTTGCACTTATACAACATGGGAGAGATCAGGGCACGGCACTGACAGAGCAGCTAAGGATCAGGTCGGACCTTTGTGGTGAGAGGAACTCATCTGAGGACACTGCAGGAAAAAGTTCCAGGTTGTCAGAGGCTGTTAGTGTCTGTTGAGGGTATTTGAAGGTAAATTGTGTCCTCATTTCATGTCACACGTATCGATTAAGAACATGGATTCAATAATAGAAGCTGATTTAAAAATGGTAAAACAGGACGCAGAAAGTGAAGGGAGAGTTTGATGTAAGAAGACAGTTAGCTTAGCTTCATACCTGGGGCAACTAATGCAACCACCAACCGCACTGTTAGCGGACAACCACAACAAGACACAAGTATCCAGGATCCTCTTTCAAGCCATGAGGTCGACCTGATACCAGCAGGTACAACTGAAAGTTCACGTCTCTGTAACTGCAGTTAGCACCTCCTTCTCCTCCTCATAATGTTTTCATGGTTGTGGGTGTAATTACATTTGTAATCAGATAAGACTTCATCCCTTTGATCCAAAGCTGACTGGAGCCTGTCTGAAGGCTAGACACAGTGTAAACCAATAGACACACAGACACACACTGATATTACTTTACTCTAATGTATTTTGAGTGTTTAATTACGCAGAATGAAAATCATTTCACGTGCATTATAGAGAGACAGAGGCGGCTGTATTAATTACTATCCTTTCCCAAACTCATCAGTCGTCCTGCAGGCGGCCAGGCAAGCATCAGCTAATGCTATTACTGCACCGTCTGCTCAGCCATGTAGACTTAAGTACACACCTCACACACACCTCCTACTGTGCAACACTGAGCCAAGTCTGCCTCCGTCTGCTGTGAGAAAGGTTAGCAACCCGTCACACCAACCCCCTCCTGCTTCATAGCAGCGACCTGTATAATCACAGCTAATTAGCTTTCTACAGTAACTACTGGAAGCGACGCTGATTCTATATAATGATACAATTAGCTGCATGAAGATTTCCACTAATGCATAATGCTGCATAATGTTATCACAAGTCAGTATGATGCTAAGCTAATGCACAGGAAAACACTGAACATTATACATTCCCTCTGAAAATCACAATACAATAACACACATGTATGAATATGTATAGCTAATATATTGATATTGGAATATTTACTCCTCATAGAATTGGTAATAAAACACACAGATAACACAGGAATATGTTCAGTAACTAATATATATACGTATTAATTGAAAATAGGTCAAATAATGACATATATATTTAACAACAAGCCATTTGTAAAGTGTAAAACTCTGTCCTGATCGACAGTCTGCGAGCACACAGCTATGAAAACAGGAAAGTGAGCCAACACAGTGAAACAGAGCTAATGTTTTATTCTGAGTCGGGATTACTCTGGTTTTGCTCTGCAGGCCCGGGAAGCTCTCTGCTTGGTGCCGTGCCAAATGTCAGCTAACAAAAGGCATCAGTGAACCAGGAGCCGAACAAAGCGCAACAAGGAAATCATAATAATAAATAATAATCAAAGCTCTCAGCTGTAGGAAAAATGTTAAGAAGCAGCCTTGTTCTGTTTGACGTTTCCAAAACAGCCGAAAACTGATTTTTCTTCGTTTTAACCCCAACCACCCCCTGTCTGTACGCAGACACTCGCCTCCTTCTGGCCTCCTTCTGGCCTCCTTCTGGCCTCCTTTCTCCTCCATCCTAAACTCCCTCATGGCTCCTCCTTCACTCGTGCTACGCTCTCTTTGATGTCTGCGTTTGTTGATGCTCTTGGGTGAGGAGCCATTGTACAAAATGATGGCAATTACAAAAGGCACTCCCCCAACCTTTCACACTAATCCTCCCTAAAAACAAATTATGCAAAAGAGCAAGAGAGGAGACCAGCGATGTTACGCTTGCCTCTTAACTTCCTCTTCTCTCTCTCTCTCATCTTTTTTTTTTCCCAAGCAGCAGCAGCAGCAGCCGCCTCTGTGGAGCTGTTGTCATGGTTTCTTTGGAAGTATTTTCATTTTTGGCTGAATAATGTTCAGTGATCAGAGCAGGACTGTGAGACACAGAGAGAGAGTTTACTTTGGGGGCAATGAAGCTCTGCAAGAGATCCATCACCTTATTGTTTCCAGTGTGTGTGTGTGTGTGTGTGTGTGCGCCTACAGTACCTCTAAACTGAGGGGTTAACACCACAAAATCCTTGCTAATTGTTGTAACTCTCCAGCTAACTGGGCCGAACACAAAGAAGGGCTCATAAAGCATTCCCCTGGAGCATTATGCTCACAGTATTAGCATGTAAATCATCGCTGTACATTTACCTGTCTATTTCATTTTTAATGTAACCGTCATGTTACAGCAACATTTAAAATCTCTCCTTGATGCCTTCAAGGACAGTCTGATTGTGCATAATCGATGACCTGCTGAGCTTAATCTGACTGATCCCAGTGCAGCTCATCCCTTAATCAATACTACTGTAGCTACTTTGCTGATGGTTTAAACAATCGCCTCCCTCTGTGTGTGGTAAAGCACCACCGCTCATCTTTCCTGTAGCCTAAGAAGCTACATTTTTTTATTTGCAGACATCAGCAGCTGCCTGGCACTTCAGTCCTGCAATCTATTCTATTAAACGCTCTTTCATTCTCTGCTAATGCGGTTAGGAAACAGGTCAGGCACAGAATGGAAGTGCAATGTTTCAGGCCTCCACTGTGTGAGTGTTGTGAGAACCCCCCCCCCCCCTCCCTGCGCCCCTCTGCGACCCCCATCCCACACAATTAAAAGTGCCGGCCTCAGCACGATCGCAACAAGTCATCCGGCAGAACCATGTGACCACCTGACCCCGTCACACACATACAGTGGTGGAGCAAACTGGGTCTACTGGTGCAGAGCTAGTCGTAGGGGCTAGTAAAGCCTGGCTACTGGGAGACGGGTCACATGATGAGCGTTGATGTGATGTGTCACAGTGTCCCAGTTTAACCTGGGGAGGACTGGCTCTGCTAACAAGCTACAAGCTAATTCTGCTATTACACACATTTATATCAGCACCAATTTTGTACTGTAAAGTGTAGTCACTGATCAGCTTGACATACAAGGCGGCGCTAACTTGAAGCCCTCAACATCAAACAGGCGTGTGCGCGTGTTGCCCTGAGGAGGTCTGTGGAAGCAGAGCTGCCACACACGACACTGTATTCGCCCCCCCATAAAAAATAAAATCCTGAAAAGAGGCTTCTCCTCTCACAGGAAGTGAGATGCTGAGTGAAATCCAAACTGTCTGCTGCAGCACAAAGCTTCAGCCAGTGTTGGAGTTTCTAATTTTCTGCTCCCTGTGACACAGAACACCATTTTTCTACGCGTTTGGTTTCAAAGAGTTCACACAACATGGTCTGCATATAAATATGGACGAACCCGGCCTCCAGCAATGACCCTCTACAGGGAAATGACACTCTGTGGGAGGCTCTGACCATCGAGCTAACACCAAAATAGCTAGCAAAGACCCTTTTCAAACTTAGTAATGTTAGCCACATCCTAAAAGCCTACATTTCCCAAAATGCAACTTGTCAGAATCCTTCCTATAGGCCCTCCATGTCTGGAAAATGTGTATAGTGAAGGATTCGACGATCTGCATGCAAACTACCACACACTGCCCCTAGCAACCGTCTCCACGGCGAGGCAGGCTTATTGATCCCCGTAGCAACAAATGAGACTGGAGGAAAAAAAAAAAAAGGCCGAGTAAGGTGGACTTCCTTGGGTGGGGCAAGAAAATGAAAAATATATTTTTGATACTGAGAATGCAGAGACGGACAGAAGCAGCGAGAGCAATGAGATGATCAGCGTACTGTCTGACACCCACGCTGATGCGCCATCAATAGATCGTCCTTGCTTGGACGTTGCATCATCAGACGACCAGGTGGGACAACAATCATGCCCCACTCTGCACTGACGCAGCAGCAGCAGCAGCAGCAGCAGCAGCGAGACACAAAGCGCTTCAGGAAAGAAATATTTCCTGACAAAAATGCTGAATAACTCCTCTTCCTGCCTGCACCTGCACAGGAGTAAGTTGGTGATAAATGGATTTGGACAGCGCTGCCAGTAGCAGGGATACAGAAGAAGAAGTTATAAAAGATCCATGGTGCAGCATTTACATTTTTTATTTTAAGAAATCAACTTATTCCTTAGAAAAAAGCCAATTTTTCTCAAATATCAGAGATTTAAATCATGTTTTGCTTCGAAAAAGTCACATATGTCTTATTTTTATGTGTGTATTTAAAGTTTCAGTTTATAAAATAATACACATGGTGCCTGTTTTATCTATCCTTCGATGATACACACAGAAGACTAAGGACAGACGGGTCCTATTCAACATGTCAGCTGGTTATTCAAACTATGAATAGCCCCAGAGAGGATCTCTAAGTGGCCACATCACTCAGTATGAGTGCACCCTGAAGAGGCTGCTGTGTATCTTCAGTTAATTCAAACCATTAGCCGCAAGTGAACATGTGTTCAAATGAACAAAAAAACAGAAATGTGCTGTAGAAATACAAGGAATCCCACTTCCTTCCACCTGGAAGTGTTTAAAGAGGGGAACAGAGTGAAGCCTCTGTAACAGAACCAGCTCCTCAGGGGGAGGAAGGAGAAGGAGACGTGTGCCTGGAAAACAGATAACGGCACTAAGAGCCGCTCCTGTAAGGGGGTCGACTCCTGACGTACAGGTTTCTATGAAAACACTGCGCTTACTTCTGGAATCCTAATCATCCCCTGAGTTTCAGCAGAACCCAGAAAGACGGAAAGGATCAAAGTGGAGGCTTGTTTCAGGTTGGCAGCTGTCCATTTCTGAAATTATATACTGAACCTTTTAGCAGATTTTTACTTCATCAAAACAAAGTCTTCAGTCTAGTGTGTTTGCCCCTAAAAGATTTACTTTCCCTTTCAACACCTGTACTGTACAGAGAGCAGACGCTAGCTGGAAATCCCAGTGGGAAGAAAAGAGGAATGTAAATCTAAAAACCAGAAAACTGCCCTTTGTGCCCTCAGCAGAGAACATGCCTTTATCGGGCAGCACAGCATCACCCCTCTTTGTCTTGCTGCTGTGTGTGTGTGTGTACAGTTGTGCATCTGTGTGTGTGTGTGTGTGTTGTGCGGCGTCCCTGTTGGAGCGTTTATGCTTATTTAGTGCTCGGGCTTCCTCACTCTTCTTCCTCGATGATTCACTTATGTAAGAAATCAGAGCAGGCTTGTCTGAGCACAGTCTCTTATGAATGCAACTCTGCACTGTTACAGCAACTACACAAACACACTCATAAAAGAGAGCCCTATTATCTAATCGCTGTTCACGCAGGCTGGAGTCTAAACCTCACACAACAAGACTGTTATCTGTTAGTGGCAGAGCACTTTTATTTTAATTCTACTTCCTGCATAAACTGGAAAAGCCCTCACTTTCATCTCTGATCTGATTATTAGTGTTGTACAGAACTGATTTTGTGTATACAGCAGGAGCCTAAGGAGTCGAAACGACTGAACAGGTGTCTGAGGCCCTGTTCACACTGGAGAAAGTCAATCCAGCTAGAGTAGGATTGAAACCAGATCACCTTTAAGCTGGATACGTTCAGACCTATTTTCAAATCTGGCTATCACACACACGTGTCCGCGCTCAATCCAGCTTAACCCGGCTTGTTTGTTGTCCTCCAAACCACTAGGTGGCGCCTCGTAATATACAGAGTCTGTCCAGACCGCGTGTGCACATGCGTCGCTTTTTTTCCCCCCTGTGTCGCTCGTTCTTTGTTTTTTCGGTTCAAAGAGTTTATTCCTTTGTAGCCCTGTGGAAAACAAACTCGGGGCAAAGCTGTCGTAGTTCGACGGTTGTTTACACACAGCTTTTTTACGCAACCCGAACACTGTCCCTGTGATGCCGGAAATATGACGTCACTAGCGGGATACGCTAGCTGCATTTGCGTTCAGACCAAGCGGCAACCTTCAGGGCTCAAAGTTGAAGCCCATGCGGAAGTGTCAAAACTTGTAATTCACGCCGCAACTGCTGGGGGCTGGCTCCAAAAGCGAGTAATTTCCCATAGACTCCCATGTTAAAATGGCCGACTTCACAGCAGAAAAAAACATGTTTACAGCCTGGTACAAAAAACCACTCTGGTCTCAGATGATCTTCTAGTGTCAATTGTAGGGGGGTGAATTTTTTTACAACTCACTCGTTTCAATTGTATTCTGACTTAAAATTACGCATAATTATGGGCGTTGCCGCTTGAGTGACAGACAGTTGACGTATCACAGCGTGAGTTTCCTGCTCCCATGATCGCCCGCCCCCCTAAACCCCGCTCGTGCTCCCCTTTTGTCCATATTTGGAGTTTGGGCGGACGTGACGCTGCCAACATGGCGGCGGTCAGAACGGCTCTTCAGAAACAAACGGGTGACGTCACGGAAGTCCATAGTTTTTACTGTCAATGGTTCAGACGCTGTATATATCATATTGTATTGGATTGATTATATTGGAATCAATCCGGATATATCCAGAATCCCGCTCTAGCCGGATTGATTTCCCCAGTGTGAACAGGGTCTGAGTGACGCATCCTGCATTTATTCACAGCTGTAAACAAGACTGGCGAGAGTTTAGGACACTCCTTCTAGATTTCCTGAAGAGCAGCCTTTAAACTCAGCGTGGAGGCTACAAGTGGCGCCATCTTGGCAGCATGTGTCTCCTCCTAACTCTAACCCAAAAAAAAATAAGACAAATGAGTTGAACACAAGCTGAGCTGAGGCGGGTTAGGGCGGCTAGTTAACCTGAGACGATGCCCGGGTGTCATTTAGTGACCACACCCTATAAACCTTAACATGGCCGAGTTTTATCAAAGTGTAGCCACAGTACAGCTGTTGTGAAATCATATGTGTAGACATGGAGACAACAACCAGCTGGAAAGGAGGGAGAATCAGTCGGGATCCACTGCTTTAGTGGCTGCAGCTCCTCCCTTTTTGCAAACTGTACTTCACCATGACATGGAATACAGAATAGCCAGGCGCCACTGTGTTGCTGTGGCCAGTAAAGACTCAATCCAAATAAATGAAGGAGTGGTGTAAATGGTTTAATTCTATTCCATTGAAATAACACTTGATATATATGTTGGATTTGAGTCATATATTCAAAGCAGCTGCTTGGAGTTTGTTTGCCTCTTGTTTCCATTCAACATCACATAAGGATGATAATATGCACAAATACCCAGCAGGTGGCCTCCATTCAGATTTCAGCAGGCCCTTAACTAACAGGAGCAACAGGAGCATCACAGAGACACCAATCCTAATTCCAGCAGATTAGGTGTAAACATGCCTGTATAAGAATTCTGCTGTGGACACATTTCTATACAGATGTCCAGAAGGAAGTTATTTAAAGAGCACTGCCGTGTTTCTGCCAAATCCTGTGACACATTCTCCCAACCGGTGACATTTTGTTGCAGGAGAGGAGAGGAGAGGGAGACACCTGACCAGCGCGGTGGAGACGCAACGATTGCACAGCGAGAGGAAAAAAAATCCACGGCGTGAAAACCCGCAGACACACGGACAGCTCATCAGCACGCAGCCGAGCGATGCCGCCTCTACATGAAGTGCGGCCACATTGTGTTTTCTGCGTGTGTGCGATGCAACAACAACAACAACAACAAATGCGCCCTCCTTCCTCATGTACGTGCTCCCACAGGAGGCATGTGTGTACACGCACACGCACCACTGCTGTCACACGTAAAGCCGATTTTAAAATCCGCTCACCTGCTGCGGCTTCTCCTTCTTCTTCTTCTCCTTCTCTCGGTTATTTAAACGCTCTCCCCGGTCCTCCTCTCCTGCTCATTTCAGATCGCCCATGTTCGCAGCTCGGAGCGGCAGCGCTGGATGGAGAAGAGGAGGAGATGGTGGAGGAGGAGGAGGAGGAAGAGGAGCGGAAGCCTTTGAAGTGAGGAAATATGGGTCCCTGCACGCAACCCAGCTGCGTGGACTGGATTTATGTCGTTTCCAAGGCAGCGTCCGTCGACCTGACGAGCGTCAAACAGCTGCCTGCTGCAAGAAAACACCACTTCCGGTTAGCGTTTCAAAAATAAAAGTCTCCTTTAAAAACGTTTCAGTCCTAATAAACTTTAAGTTAGGTTAGAAATTAATGTCTTTGTACAAACGACTATTCATAGTTAAAATAATTTTAATATATACAAATTTTGTTGTCGCCTGATTACAAATTAATAGTATTAATGATAAAATAAATAAATAACTAAATACATTACAGTTGTAATGATGTCGCTTTCTTTTCTTGTTATATTCTAACGTTATTTTTGTTGTTGTTGTGGTGTTTTCAAGTTCCGTAGCTGTTATGCTAATCGCTTGCTACATTCGGTTATGCTAATTGTTTGCTACATTAGCAGCCGCCTATCGCGTATTGCCAAATTAACGCTGACATTTTTTTGATGACAGTGCTATTGGCAGAACGTTTTATTACCTTACCCGTCTTTGGAGTCTTTACACTGGAAGCTACACGTCTGAACTGCCGTTCTTTCTGCTGCTACATGTTCGCTAGCTTGACGCAGCTGCCGGCTCTGGCCAGAGGGAGAGATGCAGCAAATCGGTGCAAGAGCGCATGCGTATCCGAAGCGTCCCGATCATTCCCGTTGATGGCCGAGAACACCGCCCACTCTGAGCCAGGGACGAGGAGGCAGAGCCGCTGCAGGCCTGTGGGATTATGACACTTCCTTCATCCAAACGCACTTAATTAAAGCGAGACGTGGATTTTTTTTTCCTAATTTATTCCAAACAGGCAGAATTCCTTCACATATATTATTAAATATTGATCGATAATGTAGAAAATATAGATTATAGAATCTATACTATGCACCTAGAAGCACATTTTCAGTGTGGAAATTTATGAAAAATGAAACTATGGTAAGAAAACATGATTTATTTTTATATAGTTATTTCTTAGTCCACCGCTCGGCGGCGCTGTTGCTTCATGTTGACTGAGTTTCCTCGGAGGCTCCTCAAGAGTGTGTCTCTGTCCGTGGTGCTGATCTTAATGATGCTGTAAACAACTACTGCTGCGGCGCTGTCTGTGGTGCTGAGGTCCAGAAGACTGATGGAGCTCTTTACTTATTACATGACTCTAATACTGCACACAAAGGAGTGCTGTGGACATTCAGCATATCAAAGGATACATTGTTTTATCCGTTTTTAATTGAATTTAAATAAACATAATATTAAAATTTAATAATAATTTAAAGTTTGTCTATATATTCATGTTTTTGTTTTTGTGAAGCTTTATGAATTATACTAACCTTTATGATAAGTGCAACATAAATGAGGCTTGATTGAATTGTGGGTTGATGTGTGGCCATTCACTTATTTAAGCTCCTCTGGCGCCATCTTGTGGCTGAACAGTGCTCCTTGGAAACAATAAAATAAAATAAAATAAAATAAAATAAAATAAAATAAATGACGACTGTCCACACATCAGAATAATGTTTTAATAAATAAATAGCAGCATCACACAGAGAAAAAAAAAAGAAAATTTACATTGTGTGGATGATCGAGAGACAGAATTATTGTATAAACTTAACAAGTTGTGTCATAGACAAACATCCACAATAAAATGGTATTAAAAAAAATAGCCACTGCATAACAGAACACATAAAAAACTCACGAAACCCACGAAGCAGCAGGTCCAACAGGAGCGAGACCAACCGGGTCAATGTGTGGCTGAAGCTCCGGGTTCTCAGAACCTGCTGCTCCGGCTGTTCACAGAGCCGCTCACTGACAGAGTTTCACTTGAATACGTGCTTCTTAGCATGCGAGATGATCTGTTAGCTTGTTAGCATTAACAATGCAGAGCATCTGGCAAGAACTAGCTAACACACAAATGAAAAAGTGGAGAGAAGTCTGAATTAGCTTCTGGCATCCAAAGAAACTCTGTCACCGAGTGGCTGCGGCTAAGACTGTACACGCCAGACCTGAATTATTAGTCGAAATCTTTCCAGATACGTTTTCATGGGGCCGATTCAATCCACCGAGTCGGACACAATACAAAAAAAAACAAAAGTTTCTGAATCAATCAGGTAGCAATTTGAGCCAAGCCTGCTACACACACTGGTACACAGGAAACATAGAGTTATTACATTGCAACATACTGAGCTGGCCGGCCTGCTGAGTTCAGAGAGTCCTCTCTTCATGTCTTAGCTCTTCGTTTCTTTCAGCATTAAAGAGAGAACAGAAACCTGTGTGCCGCAGAGAGGACCTTTCCAACGGACACCTCAGACATGCGTGATATTTGCGGGTCAAACCTCGGTCCAGGCTTGCCAACGTTAGCTCATGTAGACCTCTCCTGCAGGAGAGGAAAGTGGTGCGAAGGCCCACCGTGTAAATAGCATACAAACAGTGGATAAATGATACAGAGGTGCAGCCAATCAGAATGAAGGGGCGGGACATTCTGACTGAGTGCAGAGGAGGCGGCAGACCTCAGGCTTCAGGCTCTGACCTGTAGATGCTAACACAAGGGATCATGGGTAAAAACATGATCGGTACATTCAAGTGTGATGTAGAGTGAAGGGGTGGAGGCAGCAGAGACGTCTTGTCTGACTTGTAGCTTGTAGCTTCCTCCAGAAACACTTCGTTTCCCATAATGCACCACTGCAGATCCTTTCTTTGGACTCAATGTATTTGGGAGAACATGGTGACAAATGTGTGTGTGACGATCTGTGAATCATCCGAGGGAATAAAAGGTTCCAAGCCACATACAATGCTGCGTTCAAGTGCTGCTGGGAAATCTTGGATCACCATGCACCATGCTGGATTTGTTCAATACACAATTGACTTAATTGCACGATGCAACTGGATGCAGCGCAGCATGGATGACTTCATTTGTTTTTGTTGGCTAACCAGGAAGTTATCAGTTTTCCACCAGCACTTAAACGCAGCATAAATACAACATGATCTATGAATATGTTATGGTTGTATTTATATTTATAGTTTTAATATAATTTTAACAAATATTATTAAATATAATATAAAAAATAAAAGTACTATGCTTCATTTACACTTATATTTTCTGTATTTAAAGTAAATTGCTGACTTATTTTGAAAAGCTCCTCTAGAGCGTCCCACTGAGCCCCATGTAGGAGCGAACCAGCAGATCATGTGACTTAGGAGACAATAAAAGACAATAAAATGTGCGGCAGGCTGTCGCCACTGATGAAGATGCAATGTGGAGGAATGACACCGCCTGTCAGATGTCAATAAAACGCTAGAGGAGGAGGAGGAGGAGGGCGGTGGAGCCTGAAGCTCAGACCTGTCTTGATAGTCGAGGCTTTGTCTCTTAACGTATCGACTTTCTGTCTGTCTGTGAAATCTACAGATATCTGACGAAAGCAGGCTCTGTCATTGTAACTAAGCTCACTTTTCAAATCTTTGTCTGATTATTTATAACTAAAAATACACAAATAACTTCTGATTCTCCTCTCACAGCTCTCTCTGATGTCAAAGTGAAGCTTCTGGCCTGCAGCACGGCAGAAAATCCTTCAGCTGAGGAGAAGAAACGGGACCTGACCTTGAATAAAAATCCTTCATTGTTTTAAAAAAGTAAACGACACGGGCGTTCTCTTTAATTCAAGGATGTGTCCTTCAGAGGTGCGCTGAATATCAAAGAGGGGAAATGGATTCCTGGGGATGATATGAATACAATCGGCTAATCGGCTGATTAGATGCAAGTGTGGTCAAAATGACGGAGGTGGGTGGTCAGTGGGAAACAGGTCCCTGTCTGCTAACGTATACATACAACCATTCAAGATGGCCGCTACTTCTGCAGTTCCTAAAATGACCACTTGAGGGCTGGCTCTAAACGTGACCTCCAACTGTACAGCAGAAATAAACCAGTTTACAGCCCAGGACCCCCCGCTGCTTTGGATGGGGGCGGCCATTTTGAATGCCTGTATTGCTGTTTTTAGGTGAAATCGCATCATCCCTTCAAGTCGGGGCTAGTAATTCTGAAAAGCTAGCAGTTAGCATCTCCTGGCGCCTTTGTGTGTGTAGTGATGGAGTGTGATGTATGACATCCTGCACATGCCCATATTTACTGTGGGTGAAGTTCAGGGGTAATTAATAAGACTGTTAGCGTGGCTGTGATGAAATAAATTATTACAGTAAATAAAAATCAGAGCTGAACCCTTGGATGGATGAAGAGCCTGACAGCTGAGCTCTGCCTGTTTTTGTTTTTTTTTAGCTCTATTATTATCCCCTCATTCAATCCAACAGGAGAGAGGGGGCCGACCTCCCCCGTGTGTCATGTGGCCACTAGATGGCACTGTGAGTCCACCAGCGGCCACTTGTACATTCTGTCATCTGCGTCCTCTCAGGCTGCAGCCTGGAGAAGGTCTCTGTGGGCGGAGCGGTCCAGACAGGTCTCAGGCCCGCTGTTTGAGCGGCACAAAAATAGATTTGGTTTCGTTTGCTTGGCGTGGAGCGACTCCACGTGCACCAGAGCTCAGACTGCATTTTGACTCTTGTCTTGTGTGAAGGCTTGAACGGGGACTTTGACCCCTGTGACCTGGCTGGTTGGGGGGGACTCTGTGAAGAAAGGCTCCACTTCACGCCTTAATTTTCCATCTGTGAGTGATAACTGACATTTTGGCAACAAACAGAAAACAAACTCCGGTCTTCGCTTCAAGTGGAAAATCACTCACTTCTTTTCCCTCCACTCTGATGTAAGTGGTGCACTTTATTGTGGAGGTTTGTCCTTTCACTATAAGAGTCCCCGCTGCAGCTGGTGAAGCAGACATGACACCAGGGCCAGCCTTCAGTCAGACGCTGCTGGTGTGCTCTCTGGAGGCGGGGCTGTAGCTGATGAGCGACAGCTCCTGCTCCGTCTCCGCCTCCGTCTCTGACAGCATGCCCGCGTTGTGGCACTCAGAGAGGCTGTGTGAAGCAATTCCTATCTGCGTCCCGTCGTCCGTTGTGTCCTCGGGGTCCACCGCGAGCCTCCCGTTGTCCCCCCGGCTGCCGTTGCGACAGTTACTGTTGCGGTCCACGCCTGCTTTCCCGTGACTGCCCGTCAGAAGCGGGGTCACGGCGTGCGACGGGCACTGTGGGGGGACCAGGAGGGTTTTGCAGCTCTGTCCGGCTGCGTTAGCTCCGACTTTGTACTTGCACCTGATGTAGCTGGAGAAGGCTCTCCTGTAGGTCTTATTGAAGAGGGTGTAGACCAGAGGGTTGACCCCGGAGGAGATGTAACCCACCCAGACGAAGACGTTGAGGAGGTCGTGTAGCAGCGACTCGTTGCAGGAGCCGCGGCATAAGACGAAGGTGACGTTGGTGATGAAGAAGGGACACCACATGATGAGGAAGAGGAAGAAGACAATACCCAGGACCTGGTGGAAGACAGAGGGACATCCCTTTAATATCCTCTAACTGATTGATGCTGTTCTGCCCCCTAGTGGCCACAGCTTCCTTTTGCTCAAACCTGAAAGCCTTTTTTTTTTAATTCTTTCTCACCTTCGAGGCCCGCCTCTCATTCTTTATAGCCTGCATCATCCCCCGTTGGCCATGGCAAGCCGACGAGTCGCTCCGCCCAGGCCCGGCGGCCGGCGAGCTGAGCTGCGACGCCGCCTCGGAGCTGGGAATGATGCTGATGCTGTCCGAGGTGGAGGCGCTGAGCAGGATGCTGGGCTCCGCGCCTTTCAGGCAGCTCAGGGTGTTTCGTCTGCTCTGAGGGGGCGGCGGCTTCAGCTCTGTGGGAGGAGACGAAAACAGATTAACAGGTGAAGCCAACACGGTGGATTTTGTCACCACAGCATTGTCTTCATTGTCAGCTACAGAACGGCTGCCAAGGAACCTGCAGCCTGTAGAACATCCAGTGAAAGCAGGCCAGGTTTTCTGTTAACAAGGCTGCAGATGTTCACAGGAAGGACGACAGATGAAAAGGTTAAACACACGGCAAACACTTCATTTACAATTTTCCCTGTCTGGAACACATACAGAGGGAAAAATGCCACATCAGCCAATTTTATCTCCACCGGAGAGGCTCGGGATGTGGACCCCGCCGAGTGGGATCAGAAAGCTGCTGCCTGCTCAGCAGCACAGACACAGTTTACACTTTATTTTTTAGCTTCATCCACTGTGACAAGAAATGACTTAAAAACAGGCAGCAGAAGCTCCTGTGTTTTCATACTGCTACACTGAGTGGCAGCACTAGCTTACCAGCTAATGTCTTGTAGCCTCAAAAAGTGTCCTGACATTTAGTTAGCTACATACATCATCCAACAATGCTGACGCTCTAAGTAGACTGTTTTGACAGTTTGCAATAGGTAGCAGATTGACAAGCAACTGAAACATAATCCCATTATGTAATCTATTGGTTTAAGAATGTACTCTAACAGTAATCTGATTACCATGATGTAACTAAACAACAATCACTCTTATAAACACCTAAAGAGTTACTTATTCAGTCACCACCAAACAAGAGATCGGGCGTGCATCGCGGCGTTGACTGACACATGGCTGCTAGCATTAGCTCAGCAGCACCATCCAGGGCAGATTCCCACTAAACCTGTCAATGCCGTCTGTAAAATTCTGCGATTAGCTAGTTAACCAGAAATGCTAACAGTTGTTAACAGGAGCAAAAAACACTTAACATCTTCCATTTTCTTTGGAATAATAACTGAAAGGAAGATGAAGCCTATAAGAAATAAAGAGTCAGACAGCTGCTGCTGAGTTGCTTCTGAGAGCTTTCATTATGTGATTGGAACTGAAACTGTGTGATTATTCAGCTCATCTCAATATCTGCCAACAGCAAAGCCATCAATCTGCTTTGTGCTTCCTCTGGTTTAATTTGTGGATTCAATGCTGATTAAAATCTTCAGGAAAAGAGAACAAGGCCAAATCACTGTTAAATATCACAACAAACGGCTGCTTGTCCTTTACCCTGTGAGTCTGGAGGGGCGAGCGTGTTGATCTGAGGAAGGTGGAAGGTGCTGGGTGGAGGCTGCAACGTGTGTGTCATTGCTGGTGTGTGCAAAGGCTGCTGGGACGAAGTCTTTGCCTCGCACAGGAAGACTGTGGCCTGCCTCTGGAGCACCTGAAACAAGAAGGGAAAAAAGTGAGTGAGGCTGCACACTCAGTCAGCACACACACACACACACACACACACACCTGTATGGTGAGGCAGTATGTCACTACCATGATGACCAGCGGGATGAAGAAGGCCACAAAAGAGCCAATCAGCATGAAGCGCTCCTCGTTGAGGACACAGCTGCCGTTGACAAAGACCTTGTCCTCGTTGTGGAGGCCGATCACTGGAATAGGCATTGACACTCCTAGAAAAGGAATAAAAAAACATACATATCATAAAGAGGCAGAAACTTGGCTTTAAATAAATCTATATGCATATGACCACAAGAGGGCAGCACAGGACAGGATAGGAGGGTGCAGAGCTACTTAAAACCTGGCTGTTTCCCTCTTACTGTGATTGTGCAACGAACTTCTTTGCCATTTTTTTTTGCATATCGTTGAGATGAATTCCACAACCACCCAAAAATGTTATCTGCACTTACTCACACGGCCACAAGAGGGCGCATACCTACTACAAGATCAACCAGAGCTTCCCTTTCATTGTTTGGAACACGTTTTTCTTCCATTTTCTGGCCTAATGCAATGAGAATCTGCCATTTTCTGTTCATTTCTTCTATAAAAACATTGAGGCATATAGCTCCTCAACACTATTGTTATGCAAAAGGGATATAATGCTAAATGTTTTGAGGTAAATGACTAAAACCACTCATGATCGGGGTCACTAAGTGAGAACACGGAGCTTCATCTCAGAGTAAATGAGCATGACGGCTAGAAAAGGTCTGATTATCTCCTCATGACTTCGACACATTTGGTGGTTTGTGCAATGGCCTGTGAAGGCTCTTATTCTTATGTTAATGGCAGTAAATAATCATAAGTTATTGCAGAATAACATATTACAGCCTCACCTGTAATGAATGTAAATGGCCTCTTAATGTCTATCAGTGTGTAATGGATGCTCTCATCGGCGCCGTTAGAGGACACGGCAGATAAAAAGACTGAGGCGAGAACAAGCCTTCGGAGGCTGAGCCGATTTTCTGACCTCTGATAATAACACTGACTAATGTGCCGCTTTTGATTTCAAAGAGCTTTTCTGTTGAGTGTCTGCTGACCCGAGGAGACACCGAGGAGAGCAGCAGCTCCAGGTTCTTTTTTCACAGCTCCTGGCAGTGTTTCACAGTCAGGCCGGGACAGCCGCGCTGCCCACGGCGTGGGCCGGCTTAAGTGCAAGGTACATCTCTTCCTTTTGCTCTGACAGTGACCGGGCCAACATCAAAATGCAATCTGAAGCAGTGGCAGCTCCCCTCATGCCTCCACCTGCACACACAGGAGGGTGAATCCGTCTGCGTTAAGTGCAAACAGTACACGTGTGTGCACCTATGAATGCAGGTGGATCTGAGTGATGAGGCTGTCCGATGGTCTGGGCCCAGTCATGATTCACGGGTAGCGTCTGAAATGGTGTGTTTGCAGGACACACACACACACACACAGTCCTCACCCTCTCTCTATTAAATTGGCTGCAAATCAGAGATAAAACCAACTGCATGGCTGCAGAAAAGAAGATCTTGATGGACTTTCCCCACATTTAGTGTTTATGTTCTCTTGAAAAACAGTTTATTTGCACGATATATGAAGTCCAGTTCTAATATATTATGAACATCTTTCCATAAGCAACATGTCATCAGAGGAAGTTTACTTTTTAGACCCCCACGTTTGTAAAATCCTGCCTAATGACATCTGGTCAGTTAGGTTAGGACTTATCACAAAATGTCCATTTGTACTGATAAGAGGGGGTCAAAGGTCACTGTTCTTCTAAATACAATCAATATGTTTAGGGATGCCTCAATGGAATCTCTCTTAATTTGGTACAAATGTTTTCAAGGGACTCCAAGCTGTGACTCCCTGTGCATCCCATTCTTGTGAACACAATCAATACTTTAGATAAAGCCTTGAGGGAA